>NC_079198.1:14984575-15179575 GCF_029499605.1 Hyla sarda | reverse complement strand
GTAATGTCCCAGTACAGGACATGGTCCTGCACTACACTTAGACCCTGTCAGGTTGAGTCCCTCAGTGACCTCGGGGCTCTCCTGCAGTGTCTCCCCTGCTGTTACTATAGTGTCATTTGTTGTCATAGGATTGTAGTCAGTGTATTAATATACAGCTAGTCTAAAGGACCTGTGAGATGCTGTGAGATGTCTGAAGGACCTGTGGAATGTCACATGTTATGTTATCACATGATGTGACCCAGAGGGCACCAGGTTAACACATGACCCGCAGCTTGACCAATGGGCTTTGGCTCAGCCTCCCTCTATATAAGGGCTCTATATAAGGGGGCGGCCATTACAATTCTCTCTCTTCTCTTCTATCTTATGCTCCTTGCTGAAAACAGCCAACACCAGAGATCTCAGTGCTAGTGACCAGCACCTGGAAGGCCGCAAATCTACCGTCATTCCAATAAGCCCAAGTCTATGTCTACTGTCACTACTACCTATAATCAAGTCCAGCCTAAAATCAAGATTCTAAAGTCTATTACAAGTACTACTAGTCCCAGCAAGCTGTGAGGTCCTTCTGTGTTCCTGCCCACCTCTTTGGGATTCTGGCCTAGCTGTGAAGATAATAACACCTGTCTTACCTCAGTAAAGCCTCTGTTAAACCATAAGTTAATTGTGGACTCTCCTTTGACTGCCTAACCATTGGAATAGCGGAGATACCGTTCGTGTGGTTCCGGTACCCAAAAACCACTCTGGCGTCACGAACACTAGTGGAATAACACCTTGCCCTTGGGGGTTAATACCATCTTGCCCCATCCACCTACACCGCTACACCCCATGGTCCCGCCATCACCGTGGGTCACCACACGTTTTTATTTTATTTTTTTTTGGGGGGGGGGCGGTGTTCCCCCCTTTTGTTGTAATATGAAATAACATTTTTGCATGAATAAAATGTATGATAATTTACAAATTTGTCATGGTTTTGGGTATTGGGATTTATTTTAGTGGTAACGTTTTTTAGGTTGATATATGTATGATATTTGCTTACCCACTATCTCATTAATTGGGTTACATTTTTCCATTGGTAGGTGTTAATGGGAGTTAAAATCAGTCTGCAGTCAAGACTGGACCAAAGTGTATGGGGGTGGGGGCCTTCATGGGGGTGTTTCGCCCCAATCATTTTATTAGTTATGCCAATAAAGACACCAAAGACACCAAACATAAAGCTGGATATGAGACAGTAATTGTTCTACCTTAGTTAGTACTAGTGCGTCACTGAAAAATACCCTCAACACGTAATAAGCCTATAAAACTATTTCAAATGCAGAAACACAAAAAATAGATTACTCCAAAAAAAAAGTGCAAAAATATACAAATTTTATTTAGACACATGTAACACATAATAAAAACAAATAAAAAAAAAGGGGAGTGGACAACAGATGAGCGGCCTCTCTGGCACTATTACATATATGAAGTCATTACATAATCATAAACAATATACAGGAGGAAGGTACATACAGCATACGATATAGAGAGTACAAAAAATATATATGTTACAATAACCAACAACTAAAAACATTCCAGAAGTAAGGAACCAGTAAAAATGCTAAATACAGCAGCTGAGGAAATAAGAGCTAACCGTATGAGGGAAAGGAGCGTAACATACGACCAAAGTACCAACCAGAAGTGATAGAGCTGTACACAAGTCCTGGGATGCTGACACCCCAACATTTGTTACGGTTCTGAGACCTTCGTCTGGGTGCCCACTCCTCCTTTTTTTAATACACTACAGAACATATGTACAGGGGGAAACAAGTGCAAGGGGCCCAGGGGACACTGAAGGAGGCTGCCTGACAGGGCAGCAAGAGTACGGGGTAACATCTCCTGTACTGGGCCACCACACTTTGGATAGGGGATAAGATGTCTAGGGGCGGAGTACCCCTTTAAGATAAAAAAAAAAAAGAATAAAGATCATTGCAATTACAGAATCAAACCTTTCATCAAGGTTCAAAACACATGATGTGCCACACTGAAAGTATAGAAAAATGTGGCCTATTACAAATCATCGAAAAAGAGAAGGGACCCATATATTTTCCAGAAGGCCCCACAAGAGTCAAGGACCAGTAGCTTCACCAAGCAGGATTAGGGGGCCAGGGAACCTTATGAGCCTTAACAAAAGCCTAGGTAGCAGGCCAAGCCCTTCCTGGGGTCTACTGTCTGGGTAGCTGCACAGAAGAGGGATTTGTGGGTTGTGGGGGTTGAAGTACCTGATGGCGATATCTTTAGGGGGAAACACCAAATGGGCACTACACATTAATAATGACTATGGCAAAGCATACATGACATATAGGTCTTTGGGGATCAATGCCAAGGAGCGTTCTGTATAGTTTAATAATGAATGACGTCCTATTCAGACAGATTTACACATAATAGTCGTCAATTTAATAAAACACCAGCACGTTCTCATCTGAAGACCGAAATGGGTTGTTTTCTAGACAAATTTATCTGGGACAATGTAATAAAAATATAAACTCATTATACAAGAGCGAGTTGATAGAAGACCCAGGTTATACAATGGTCAATATAAACACATTATACAAGATCCAGATTATAGAAGACAATGGACAATATAAACACATTATACAAGGACAAGGTGATAGGAGACTCGGGTTATACAATAGACAACAAAGCAGAACTGTAAATGGAGACTGGAAAGTTGGTGTCCTTGGATCACCAGTACTTATCCTGAAGGAACATAGAGGGATCTGATAAGATCCTCATCACTAGAGATGGTTTGGAGACATCTGTGGGGGTTTCCTGATGCCCCATTGATGTCACTATACTGTGTCTGGCTTTGGGACTCAATTACAAAGAACATTGTAGAACAAATTAATGATTACCGTATTTTTCGCCATATAAGACGCACTTTTTCTTCCCCAAAACTGGAGGGGGGAGGGGAGTTGGTGCGTCTTATACGGCGAATACACATTAAAACCCTGTCCTATCGCGGCGGTCCCTGCGGCCATCAATGGCCGGGACCCGCGGCTAATACAGGACATTACCGATCGCGGTGATGCCCTGTATTAACCCTTCAGACGCCGCGATCAAAGCTGACCGCTGCGCCTGAAGCGAAAGTGACACTAACCCGGCTGCATCGGGAGGGACCTTACCTGCCTCCTCGGTGTCTGCTCCGTGCCGGGATCCCCTGCATGGCTGGCGCTCTCCTTCATCGTCATCACGTCGTCGCACACACTGTCCCGTCTTTCAATAGGAGCGGCGTGCGTAGCGACATGATGGCGGCGAAGGAGAGCGAGGATACCGGGCAGCAGAGACGTTCCGGAGCGACGGGGACACCCTGCAGAACCGATGACTACAGGTAACGTCTTCGTTGATCGAGTTGTTCTCTTCCTGCCATTGTTTAGCTTGACAGAATTTTTGGGACAACCAGCTTAGGCTCCCACACCTCTGTACAAACTCTCCATCCATAGTGCCCGAAATGTATGGTAATTACGTACCAAAAATAGTAATGCCCCACACAGTTAAAATTCTTTCTAGACAGTAATAGTGCCCCACACTGTAATGAGCTCTTGGACCAACACACCTTATTAGGCCCCCTTCTGTGCCCCCTATAATGTAGTTAGGCCCCCCTTCTGTGACCATATATTGTTGCTAGGGCCCCTTCTGTTACCCAATATTGCAGCTAGGCCCCAGGGGCGTAGCTATAGAGGTAGCAGTCGCACCAGGGCCCTGGTGCATAAGGGGGCCTCAAAGCACATCTGCCCCATAAAAGACCAGTATTATAATTGGCATATGGGGCCCTGTTGCTGATCTTGCAGAAGCTACAATCTACGTCTCTGCTAGGCCCCCTTCTGTGTCCACACACTGTAGCTTGGCCCCCTCCTGTGTCCCCATACTGTAGCTAGGCCCTCTTCTATGTCCCCATACTGTAGCTAGAGCCACTTCTGTTCACCATACTGCAGCTAGGCCCTCTTCTATGCCCCCACACTGTAGCTAGGCCCTCTTCTATGCCCCCATACTGTAGCTAGGCCCTCTTCTATGCCCCCATACTGTAGCTAGGCCCTCTTCTATGCCCCCATACTGTAGCTAGGCCCTCTTCTTTACCCCCATACTGTGCCTAGGCTCCTTTTGTGTCTCATACTGTAGCTATGTTTCCTTTTGTGTCCCCATACTGTAGCTAGGCCCTCTTCTATGCCCCCAAACTGTACCTAGGCTCCTTTTGTGTCCCATACTGTAGCTAGGATTCCTTTTGTGTCCCCATACTGTAGCTAGGCCCTCTTCTATACCCTCATACTGTAGCTAGGCCCTCTTCTATACCCTCATACTGTAGCTAGGCCCTCTTCTATACCCTCATACTGTAGCTAGGCCCTCTTCTATACCCCCATACTGTAGCTAGGCCCTCTTCTATACCCCCATACTGTAGCTAGGCCCTCTTCTATACCCTCATACTGTAGCTAGGCCCTCTTCTATACCCTCATACTGTAGCTAGGCCCTCTTCTATGCCCCCATACTGTAGCTAGGCCCTCTTCTATACCCTCATACTGTAGCTAGGCCCTCTTCTATACCCTCATACTGTAGCTAGGCCCTCTTCTATGCCCCCATACTGTAGCTAGGCCCTCTTCTATACCCTCATACTGTAGCTAGGCCCTCTTCTATACCCTCATACTGTAGCTAGGCCCTCTTCTATGCCCCCATACTGTAGCTAGGCCCTCTTCTATACCCTCATACTGTAGCTAGGCCCTCTTCTATACCCTCATACTGTAGCTAGGCCCTCTTCTATGCCCCCATACTGTAGCTAGGCCCTCTTCTATACCCTCATACTGTAGCTAGACCCTCTTCTATACCCTCATACTGTAGCTAGTGTCACGATCCCGGCTGGCAGGAGGTGGATCCTCTGTGCCAGAGAGGGATTGGCGTGGACTGTGCTAGTGGACCGGTTCTAAGTCACTACTGGTTTTCACCAGAGCCCGCCGCAAAGCGGGATGGTCTTGCTGCGGCGGTAGTGACCAGGTCGTATCCACTAGCAACGGCTCAACCTCTCTGACTGCTGAAGATAGGCGCGGTACAAGGGAGTAGACAGAAGCAAGGTCGGACGTAGCAGAAGGTCGGGGCAGGCAGCAAGGATCGTAGTCAGGGGCAACGGCAGGAGGTCTGGAACACGGGCTAGGAACAAACAAGGGAACGCTTTCACTAGGCACAAGGGCAACAAGATCCGGCAAGGAAGTGCAAGGGAGGAGGTTAGATATAGTCAGGGACCAGGTGGAAGCCAATTAAGCTAATTGGAAGATTGGAAGATTGGGCCAGGCACCATCATAGGTGCACTGGCCCTTTAAATCGCAGAGACCCGGCGCGCGCGCGCCCTAGGGAGCGGGGCCGCGCGCGCCGGGACAGGACCGACGGAGAGCGAGTCAGGTACGGGGACCGGGGTGCGCATCGCGAGCGGGCGCCACCCGCATCGCGAATCGCATCCCGGCTGGAGGCGGGACCGCAGCGCACCCGGTCAGTGGATCTGACCGGGGCGCTGCAGCAACGAGGATGAGGCGAGCGCTCCGGGGAGGAACGGGGACCCGGAGCGCTCGGCGTAACAGTACCCCCCCCCTTGGGTCTCCCCCTCTTCTTGGGGCCAAAGAACCTGAGGAAAAAAAAGTCAATTTTTCCGTGATGAGGTCCGATGCACATTAGGAGGGGTTCTGTGCGGAAACGCATGAGACAGTCCAATCTTTTATTGTTAATACAATAGATGTAGAGGGGTCTGGCGAGACTGGTCACAGGGACGTAGAACCTGTTGATAAGAGAGGCCAAAAAAAATTTTCCTGCAGATCCGGAATCCAAGAAGACCATAGTAGAGAAGGAGAAGGTAGAGGCAGATATCCGCACAGGCACAGTAAGGCGTGGAGAAGCAGAGTTGACATCAAGAACTGTGTCACCTTTGTGCGGAGTCAGCGTACGTCTTTCCAGGCGGGGAGGACGGATAGGACAATCCTTCAGGAAGTGTTCGGTACCGGCATAGTACAGGCAAAGATTCTCCATGCGGCGTCGTGTCCTCTCTTGAGGTGTCAAGCGAGACCGGTCAACTTGCATAGCCTCCGCGGCGGGAAGCACAGGAACGGATTGCAGAGGACCAGAGGAGAGAGGAGCCGGGGAGAAAAAACGCCTCGTGCGAACAAAGTCCATATCCAGGCGGAGCTCCAGACGCCATCCGGAAGAACGCATGTCAATGCGAGTGGCAAGATGAATGAGTTCATGCAGGTTAGCAGGAGTTTCTCGTGCGGCCAGAACATCTTTAATGTTGCTGGATAGGCCTTTTTTAAAGGTCGCGCAGAGAATCTCACTATTCCAGGACAACTCGGAAGCAAGAGCACGGAACTGAATGGCGTACTCGCCAACGGAAGAAACACCCTGGACCAGGTTCAGCAGGGCAGTCTTGGCAGAAGAGGCTCGGGCAGGCTCCTCGAAGACACCACGGACCTCAGCGAAGTAGGACTGGACTGTGGCTGTGGCAGGATCATTGCGGACCCCATCAAATTTGTCCGGCAGGGACAAGCAGGGGTTAGGAGCGGCCGGTTGCTGCGGAGGAGTTGCAGGAGCCGGCGGAGGAGATGGTTGTTGCAGCTGTAGCTGTGACTGAATTTGCTGTATCTGTGACTGAAGATGCAGTGTCACGCAGGTCAAGTATGCCAGCTGTTGATTTCGTTGGGCGATCTTTAGGGCTTGCTGGGCGACCAGTGTAGGGAGGTCGGTGACAACTGGCAGAGGAACTTCAGCGGGATCCATGGCCGGATCTACTGTCACGATCCCGGCTGGCAGGAGGTGGATCCTCTGTGCCAGAGAGGGATTGGCGTGGACCGTGCTAGTGGACCGGTTCTAAGTCACTACTGGTTTTCACCAGAGCCCGCCGCAAAGCGGGATGGTCTTGCTGCGGCGGTAGTGACCAGGTCGTATCCACTAGCAACGGCTCAACCTCTCTGACTGCTGAAGATAGGCGCGGTACAAGGGAGTAGACAGAAGCAAGGTCGGACGTAGCAGAAGGTCGGGGCAGGCAGCAAGGATCGTAGTCAGGGGCAACGGCAGGAGGTCTGGAACACGGGCTAGGAACAAACAAGGGAACGCTTTCACTAGGCACAAGGGCAACAAGATCCGGCAAGGAAGTGCAAGGGAGGAGGTTAGATATAGTCAGGGACCAGGTGGAAGCCAATTAAGCTAATTGGAAGATTGGAAGATTGGGCCAGGCACCATCATAGGTGCACTGGCCCTTTAAATCGCAGAGACCCGGCGCGCGCGCGCCCTAGGGAGCGGGGCCGCGCGCGCCGGGACAGGACCGACGGAGAGCGAGTCAGGTACGGGGACCGGGGTGCGCATCGCGAGCGGGCGCCACCCGCATCGCGAATCGCATCCCGGCTGGAGGCGGGACCGCAGCGCACCCGGTCAGTGGATCTGACCGGGGCGCTGCAGCAACGAGGATGAGGCGAGCGCTCCGGGGAGGAACGGGGACCCGGAGCGCTCGGCGTAACAGCTAGGCCCTCTTCTATACCCTCATACTGTACCTAGGATCCTTTTGTGTCCCATACTGTAGCTAGGCCCTCTTCTATACCCTCATACTGTAGCTAGGTCCTCTTCTTTACCCCCATACTGTACCTAGGATCCTTTTGTGTCCCATACTGTAGCTAGGCCCTCTTCTGTGACCCCATACTGTAGCTGGGCCCTCTTCTATGCCCCTATACTGTAGCTAGGCCCTCTTCTGTGACCTCATGCTGTAGCTAGGCCCTCTTCTATACCCTCATACTGTAGCTAGGCCCTCTTCTATGCCCCCATACTGTAGCTAGGCCCTCTTCTATACCCTCATACTGTAGCTAGATCCTCTTCTTTACCCCCATACTGTACCTAGGATCCTTTTGTGCCCCATACTGTAGCTAGGCCCTCTTCTGTGACCCCATACTGTAGCTATGCCCTCTTCTATGCCCCTATACTGTAGCTAGGCCCTCTTCTATGCCCCTATACTGTAGCTAGGCCCTCTTCTATGCCCCTATACTGTAGCTAGGCCCTCTTCTATACCCTCATACTGTAGCTAGGCCCTCTTCTATACCCTCATACTGTAGCTAGGCCCTCTTCTATGCCCCCATACTGTAGCTAGGCCCTCTTCTATACCCTCATACTGTAGCTCGGCCCTCTTCTCTACCCTCATACTGTAGCTAGGCCCTCTTCTATACCCTCATACTGTAGCTAGGCCCTCTTCTATACCCTCATACTGTAGCTAGGCCCTCTTCTATACCCTCATACTGTAGCTAGGCCCTCTTCTATACCCTCATACTGTAGCTAGGCCCTCTTCTATACCCTCATACTGTAGCTCGGCCCTCTTCTCTACCCTCATACTGTAGCTAGGCCCTCTTCTATACCCTCATACTGTAGCTAGGCCCTCTTCTATACCCTCATACTGTAGCTAGGCCCTCTTCTATACCCTCATACTGTAGCTAGGCCCTCTTCTATACCCTCATACTGTACCTAGGATCCTTTTGTGTCCCATACTGTAGCTAGGCCCTCTTCTATACCCTCATACTGTAGCTAGGTCCTCTTCTTTACCCCCATACTGTACCTAGGATCCTTTTGTGTCCCATACTGTAGCTAGGCCCTCTTCTGTGACCCCATACTGTAGCTGGGCCCTCTTCTATGCCCCTATACTGTAGCTAGGCCCTCTTCTATGCCCCTATACTGTAGCTAGGCCCTCTTCTGTGACCTCATGCTGTAGCTAGGCCCTCTTCTATACCCTCATACTGTAGCTAGGCCCTCTTCTATGCCCCCATACTGTAGCTAGGCCCTCTTCTATACCCTCATACTGTAGCTAGGTCCTCTTCTTTACCCCCATACTGTACCTAGGATCCTTTTGTGTCCCATACTGTAGCTAGGCCCTCTTCTGTGACCCCATACTGTAGCTAGGCCCTCTTCTATGCCCCTATACTGTAGCTAGGCCCTCTTCTATGCCCCTATACTGTAGCTAGGCCCTCTTCTTTACCCTCATGCTGTACCTAGGCTTCTTTTGTGTCCCAAACTGTAGCTAGGCCCTCTTCTTTACCCCCATACTGTACCTAGGCTCCTTTTGTGTCCCATACTGTAGCTAGGATTCCTTCTGTGTCCCCATACACTAACAAGGAGCCCTCATCAATTGCAAAGGGAAGCTGCCATGAGCAGATCTTGATGATTTCCCTGCCCAAGTGTGTTCAGCGTGGCATAATGTGGCAGACAACCATTTATAATCTCATTGCTAGCATGCCAAGGCGTGTAAGTGCTTGCAGTACTACACGTGGTACTCTAACTTTATACTGAAAAAAATCGAGATGTTTGGAATATTTTGTTTCAAAGTTTTGTTTGCATATCATTACCATGTGATTACTATTATTCCATGACCTTTTCTTCTTGCAATTTAAATGTTAAGGAGTGTATTATAGAAAATATAGTAAATAAGCACAAGATGGGATCAATTCTTCTTGTTTTAATTTCATTTAAAAAAATGATATTTCCAGCTCAACTAGAAAAGAGAATGCATTTGGGTTTAAGAAGTTTTTTACGCAAAAAAAAAATAAAATATATATATATATATATATATATATATATATACATGCACACACACTGTATAACTCTTTATTAAATTGAGTTAAAATATAACACTAAATAAATGAGCAGATTATCTCCATTATCTCCTGTCCTTGTCCTTCTATCAGTGGGGAGGAGATGACTGTGTAAGGAGGAGTCGGGGTCTTGGATAAATAGGAAAGGGATTGCAGCCCATGACATCCACTGACTCCATCTCCAGCCGCCATGATCTTCATCCTCGGCCTGTTCCTGTTGAGTGTCTCCGCTGTTACTGCAGGTAATAACTTCGCTCTTCATTGTCTTATATTTTTTCATGTGATCTATTTGCTCTACAGACCAGTCCTGGATTGGCTTCTGTACTACTGCGTGTTTTGGATTTCTTGCTTATTTACCCCAATATTAGTTGGTATCATCTTCAAAGTATGCAGTGGTAGACCCTTACCTATAGTGCAGTTGACCTCAAAGTCTGAGAATTCCTGTGCTGCATTTTCAGGGGTTTCGGAATCTGTGATATGGAGAGTTGTTTTCACTTATAACATTGAGCTTCATGAGCCGTCCCTTTGCCTAGGAGATACAATATTCCCTCAGGGACACAACTTAGGGCTGGGTTCACATCACGTTTTCTCCCATACGGGAGCGCATACGGCAGGGGAGAGCTAAAACCTCGCGCTCCCATATGCCTTTCTATGCGCTCCCGTATGTAATTCATTTCAATGAGCCGGCTGGAGTGAAACGTTTGGTCCGGTCGGCTCATTTTTGCGCCATATGCGCTTTTTCCCCGGACCTAAAACTGTGGTTTTAGGTCCGGTTGTAAAAGCGCATACGGCGCAAAAATGAGCCGACTGGACCAAACGTTTCACTCCAGCCGGCTCATTGAAATGAATTACATACGGGAGCGCATAGAAAGGCATATGGGAGCGCGAGGTTTTAGCTCTCCCCTGCCGTATGCGCTCCCGTATGGGAGAAAGCGTGATGTGAACCCAGCCTTAGTGAGTACTGGGACACCTCCAGAAGCTCTACAGTACCAGACCCAGAAAGTACAAGACCCCAGCAAACAGCTCTCCATATCTCAACTTCCTGGACAGAGTCACCCAGGGCTTCTACCGGCAGAAATAAGTCCAAACACCCACCCTCCATCTATAGAGAATGTGTGTAAATCCATATGTGATATACTTTTGAATTTATCCAAATTTGTTTTTTGTATTTAGATCTCCAATGTCTATTGATGCCTGGAAAACTAAGGCAGATCGATGCCGGTGCGGGACAAGTGTACGGAGTCAATGACAAAGGAAACATCTTCAAGATGGTCAATAACAACTGGCAGCAAGTTTCCGGGCTGCTCACTCATGTGTCGGTCGGTCCTGCTGGAGTCTGGGGGGTCTATAAGGACAATAGAGTCTTCAAACTGCAGGACAACAAGTGGAAGCTTGTGACAGGTAAATATCAATGAGGTTTATATAATACATAATATACAGTATGATAACAATTTAACTTTATTTTATCAAGATATAAAAAAAAACACTAAAATTAGTGGTAAGCAATGTACACATACAAACAGGTTATGGCAGATTCAATGGTTTCTGCAATAGTTTAGCAACCTCAATGTTCTTTTTTTATATGGGGGGGGGGGGGGGGAGTTGCAGTCAACCTGTGACAAATTTGAGAATATCAACTTGTCAAGCAACTTTTCATACGATCTCTAAGAAATGAATAAGAGTTGGTTAAATTTGTGGGTCAGTTTTTTTTCCCATTTGGCCATAACTAGACGAATATTGCAAAAATAACTTGTGATATCTAACACAACAACATCCAGGATCTATAGATAGATCTATATTGATCCCTCTCTGTTTCTAAAAATTAGCCGTCCCCATCAGGTCCTGAGGGGGTGGATCATGATCATTCATCCTCCCTGAGGTTTCCCTTGAACCCCGCCATCATACACGGCCTCTTGTGACTAACACCAGACATTACTCAGAAATGTTCTTCTAACTCTTCTAATATGGCTCTCATGTGTTCGCGCCTACAGGTTACCTGAAGCAGGTGGATGCCGGTGGTGATAAGTTCCTGGCTGGAGTGAACGCCCAGGATAATATCTTTTGCTTGATGCAGAATTGTACAGTCTCAAGGTCTTCCCTTGTGACATTCCTACCTCTTGATGGCTCTCTGAAGTATTACAGCTGTGGACCATTTGGTTGCTGGGGAGTCAACAACGTTGATGATATCTTTTACCGTCAGGATGTGAGCCCCAATACCTGCCAGGGATCTAAATGGCAACAGGTGGACGGCAAACTGATCATGGTGGAGGTCGGCACAGATGGCTCAGTCTATGGTGTCAATTCAGTCGGAGAGGCGTTCAAGAGGTAAGAGTCACATGATAAAGAATTTACATAAATCCAATCGTGATGATAGTGATATTGTCATAGTCACAGGAGTCCAGGATGTATATATCCCCCACAATGTAGAGTTGCTTTAGCAGATCACACAACACTCAACACTGTAAATGAATGGGATGTGTAGAGTCCATCATAGACACTCTTGTAGATGTTCTCCTCTCCAGCTCATGAGGATTGGGGTTGGGGGGGTGGCGGGGGTCCTGAGAAGGAAATGATGTCCTGGTGAGGGGGTTGTCTCCACATCTTACATCCACGAAATTACATTTGAACCTTTTGTTTTATATCAGAAATATTCCTAATAATCTCTTATCCTTTCAGGGACGGGATCTCTGCCCAGAATGTCACTGGTACAGCATGGACCCGCCTGGATTTCTGCGCCACCTTCAGTCATGTGACTTATGATGCTGGGTTCCTGTGGCTTCTGTCTGAGAATGACGACGTTTATAAGTGTTACGAGGAATAGGGGGAATGTTTCTAATTTTAAGGAAGTGCAATGTGTTTATAGGTTTAACTGTATTGTAACTTAGAAAGATCAAATATTTTTTTTAAGAAACTGAACATTTTTGTGACACCTTACTTTTACAATTAAAGTTTTTTTTTTTTATAAAACAATTGCTTTGTTTATTCGGTTTTTCAGGGTTAGATAGAATGAATATTATTATCAGACATCACCACTGCTGTACATGACCTGTGTCTGGTATTACAGTTCAGCTCCATTCATGTTATTACCAGAGAACTGCAATACCAGTCGCAGCCTGTGCACAGGAGTGGCAGTGTTTCTAAACATGTACAAATATGCAAAAATACCTACCTGTTGATGTCCACCATTATTCCTTCTAATCAATATTTATCACGGCATCTGTAGGGCTCAGGAGTACTTATCCAAGCACCCCCAGTGCTATTGTGGGTCCGATTAGTAAAGATGGCCGCCTGAGCTTTGCTTACCTGCTTCTGGCAGGCTCCTGTGATCTTCTTCTTTGCTCTGCCTTATGGCAGACCAGAGGAGTAGATTGCAGTTAACACTGATCAGTGCTATGTCTATGCATACACTGATCAGTGTAAGCAAGCAAAAGATAATATGATGCAATAAATAGTCCCCTGTGGGACTTTAACCTCTTCAGGACATAGGGCGTATGGATACGCCCTGCATCCCGAGTCCTTAAGGACCGAGGGCGTATCCATACGCCCGTGGGAATTCCGGCCCCCACCGCTAGCCGGTTGGGGACCGGAGCCGGATGCCTGCTGAAATCGTTCAGCAGGGATCCCGGCATATCGCCCAGGGGGGTCATTATGCCCCCCCATGTTGGCGATTGCCGCAGATCGCTGGACAATTCAGTCCAGCGATCTGCGGCGATTTCGGGTCAATCGGGTCTCCAGTGACCCGGAATTACTGGCTGTTCGGGGCCGTCTCTGACGGCCCCGAACAGCCAGAGCCTGCAGGGGTGAGGTGGCACTGGTGCCACCTCACGATCGCCCTGATTCGTCGGCCGGATTACCGGCCGACCAATCAGGGCGCCTGCTGCGGGTGTCACTCCCGCACCCGCTCCGCCCCTCTTCCGGAGGGCGTGAGCGGGTGCGGGACGTGCACCCCGGGTGCTGGGGACCCCGATCCCCGGCGTCAATGTTGGGATCGGGGCCCCAGGAGCAGCGGCAGCGGCGGGACTGACCTCACGCGGCTGGATCGTTGGAGGTGAGTGACAGCCTCCTGCTGTTGCTTAGCAACAGCTCCCAGCATGCAAAAAGGGCATGCTGTGAGCTGTAGTTATGCAACAGCAGGAGGCAGACCCCCACAACTCCCAGCATTCCCTTATGGGCATGCTGGGACTTATGGTTTTGCAACAGCTGGAGGCACATTTTTTCTATGGAAAAGTGTACCTTCAGCTGTTGTATAACTACAACTCCCAGCTTGCACAAACAGCTAAAGTGCATGCTGGGAGTTGTAGTGGTGCATCTGCTGGTTGCATAACTACAACTCCCAGCATGCCCGTTGGCTGTCGGTGACTGCTGAGAGTTGTAGTTTTGCAACAGCTGAAGGCACACTGGTTGTGAAACTCAGAGTTTTTTTTTTACCTAACGCAGTGTTTCACGACCGGTGTGCCTCCAGCTGTTGCAAACCAACTCACAGCAGTCACCATACACCATGCACCGTACATGCTGGGAGTTGTAGTTTTGCAACAGCTGGAGGCACACTGGTTGTGAAACACTGAGTTAGGTCACAAACTCAGTGATACATAACCAGTGTGCCTACAGTTGTTGCAAAACTACAGCTCTCAGCAGTCACCGACAGTCAACGGGCATGCTGGGAGTTGTAGTTATGCAACAGCTGGATGTCCCCCCCCCCCCAATGTGAACGTACAGGGTACACTCACATGGGCGGAGGATTACAGTAAGTATCTGGCTGCAAGTTTGAGCTGCCGCAAACTTTCTGCTGCAGCTCAAACTGCCAGCGAGAAACTACTGTGAACCCCCGCCCGTGCGACTGTACCCTAAAAACACTACACTACCACAAAAAATAAAATAAAAAAGTAAAAAACACTACATATACACATACCCCTACACAGCCCCCCTCCCCTCCCCAATAAAAATGAAAAACGTCTGGTACGCCACTGTTTCCAGAACGGAACCTCCAGCTGTTGCAAAACAACTCCCAGTATTGTCGGACAGCCGTTGACTGTCCAGGCATGCTGGGAGTTTTGCAACAG
The DNA here is from genome assembly GCF_029499605.1 of Hyla sarda. NCBI lineage: Eukaryota > Metazoa > Chordata > Amphibia > Anura > Hylidae > Hyla > Hyla sarda. The sequence goes on along the minus strand of NC_079198.1, from coordinate 15,164,892 downwards.
CTGGAGGCACCCTGTTTGGGAATCACTGGCGTAGAATTCCCCAATGTCCACCCCTATGCAAGTCCCTAATTTAGGCCTCAAATGCGCATGGCGCTCTCACTTTGGAGCCCTGTCGTATTTCAAGGCAACAGTTTAGGGTCACATATGGGGTATCGCCGTACTCGGGAGAAATTGTGTTACAAATTTTGGGGGGTATTTTCTGCTTTTACCCTTTTAAAAAATGTAAAATTTTTGGGAAAACAAGCATTTTAGGTAAAAATTTTTTTTTTTTTTTTACATATGCAAAAGTTGTGAAACACCTGTGGGGTATAAAGGTTCACTTAACCCCTTGTTACATTCCCCGAGGGGTCTAGTTTCCAAAATGGTATGCCATGTGTTTTTTTTTTTTGCTGTCCTGGCACCATAGGGGCTTCCTAAATGCGGCGTGCCCCCAGAGAAAAATTTGCTTTCAAAAAGCCAAATGTGACTACTCCTCTTCTGAGACCTGTAGTGCGCCAGCAGAGCACTTTTCACCCCCATATGGGGTGTTTTCTGAATCAGGAGAAATTGGGCTTCAAATTTTTAGGGGTATTTTCTGCTATTACCCTTTTTAAAAATTAAAAATTCTTGGGAAAACAAGCATTTTAGGTAAAAATTTTTTTATTTTTTTTACATTTGCAAAAGTTGTGAAACACCTGTGGGGTATTAAGGTTCACTTTATCCCATGTTACATTCCCCGAGGGGTCTAGTTTCCAAAATGGTATGCCATGTGTTTTTTTTTTTTTGCTGTTCTGGCACCATAAGGGCTTCCTAAATGCAACATGCCCCCCAAAAACCATTTCAGAAAAACGTACTCTCCAAAATCCCCTTGTCGCTCCTTCCATTCTGAGCCCTCTACTGCGCCCGCCGAACACTTTACATAGACATATGATGTATGTGCTTACTCGAGAGAAATTGGGCTACAAATACAAGTAAAAATTTTGTCCTTTTACCATTGGAAAAATTCAAAAATTGGGTCTACAAGAACATGTGAGTGTAAAAAATGAAGATTGTGAATTTTCTCCTTCACTTTGCTGCTATACGTGTGAAACACCTAAAGGGTTAAAACACTTACTGAATGTCATTTTGAATACTTTGGGGGGTGCAGTTTTTATAATGGGGTCATTTATCGGGTATTTCTAAAATGAAGACCCTTCAAATCCACTTCAAACCTGAACTGGTCCCTGAAAAATACTGAGTTTGAAAATTTTGTGAAAAATCGGAAAATTGCTGCTGACCGTTGAAGCCCTCTGGTGTCTTCCAAAAGTAAAAACTCATCAATTTTATGATGCAAACATAAAGTAGACATATTGTATATGTGATCCAAAAAAAAATGTATTCGTAATATCCATTTTCCTTACAAGCAGAAAGCTTCAAAGTTAGAAAAATGCAAAATTTTCAAACTTTTCATCAAATTTACGGATTTTTCACCAAGAAAGGATGCAAGTATCGACAAAAATTGACCACTATGTTAAAGTAGAATATGTCACGAAAAAACAATCTCGGAATCAGAATGATAACTAAAAGCATTCCAGAGTTATTAATGTTTAAAGTGACAGTGGTCAGGTGTGCAAAAAACGCTCCGGTCCTTAAAGCCAAAATGGGCCTTAAGGCCTGAAGGGGTTAAAAAAAAAAGTTAACAAAATAAATAAATTTGTAATAAATGTGAGTAGGCCCCTTCCCCAATAAATGGGGTATTCCATGAAAAAAATGTTTTCTTTCATATCAACTGGCACCAAAAAACTGATTTGTAAATTACTTCTATTAAAAAATCTTAATCCTTCCAGTACTTCAGCTGCTGAAGTTGTCCTTTTCTGTCTGACAACAGTGGTCTCTGCTGACTCAGGAACTGTCCATAGTAGCAGAAAATTCCCATAGCAAACCTCTCCTGCTTTGGACAGTTCCTGAGACAGACAGAGGTGTCAGCAGAGAGCACTGTTGTCAGACAGAAAAGAACAACTCAACTCCAGCATCTGATAAGTACTGGTAGGATGAATTTTTTTTTTATAGAAGCAATTTACAAATCTGTTTAATTTTCTGGAGCCAGTTAATATGAAAAAAAAAAGTTTTTGAATGGAATACCCCTTTAAATCCCTTTTGTTTTCCATTTTACAAATAAAAAAATATTTAAAAAAATGTAAAGAATTTTCAGTTTTCCGCCACAAATTAAAAATGTTCACAGAACTGTACATTTTATGGTAATGTGAAAGGTGTCATTACAAAGTACAATTGGTCGTACAAAAAAAGAAAAAAAGCCCTCATATGGCTCTGTGGATGGAAAAATCTAATAGTTATGATTCCTAGGGTGCATTCACACTGCGGAATCTCCACTAGTTGACATCATGAGGGGGCGTGGCTATGACATCACGAGCTCCCGACGCCAACTCTAAGCGTTTGGAACATTTTGTTCCAAATGCTGAGCGGCGGAGTACCCCTTTAAGACACTGCCGCATGCTCCTATGAGGAGGTCAGTTATAGATTGGATAGGGGTGAAGCTGTGGATGTTATATATCTGGACTTTTCTAAGGTGTTTGATACTGTGCCACATAAAAGGTTAGTACATAAAATGAGGATACTGGGACTGGGGGAGGAAATATGTAAATGGGTTGTAACTGGCTCAGTGATAGGAAGCAGAGGGTGGGGACAGTTGCACGTGGGGACCATAGAGGGCAGTACTGGTATACTTCTTTTAACATGTTCATTAATGACCTTGTAGAGGGATTACAGAGTAGAATTTCTATATTTGCAGATGACTAGGTAAGGTAATAACATAATATTACAGAGGGATCTGGGGAAACTGGAGGCTTGGGCAAATGAGATTGGCAAATGGAGTTTATGTGGATAAATGTAAGGTTATGCACTTGGGCCGTGAAAACAACATTTACAATTATATGCTTAATAATAAGACATAAGGTAAAACTACTATCGAAAAGGGCCTGAGGGTACTGGTGGGCAGTAAACTCTACTTTAGTGATCAGTGCCAGGCAGCAGCTGCCAAGGCTAACAAAGTCATGTGATGTATAGAGAAGCATAGAGGATCGGGACAGGGACATAGTTACCTCTGTATAAATCATTAGTCAGACCACATATGGAGTATTGTGTCCAATTCTGGGCTCCTCTATATAAGAAGGACATGTCTGAACTGCAGAGTGTCCAGAGGAGGGCGACAAGGATAATTAATGGTATTGGGGGATTACAGGACCAAGACAGGTTATCACTTGGGGTTATTTAGAGAAAAGACGTCTTAGGGGGATCTGATCACAATGTACAAATATATGAATGGACAGTACAGAGATCTTTCTAGGGATCTTTTTATACCTAGGCCGATAACCACGACAAGGAGGCAACCGCTACGTCTAGAGGAAAGAAGGTTTCACCATCATCACAGGCAGAGATTCTTTACTGTAAGAGCAGTGAGACTATGGAACTCTCTGCACATGATGTTGTGATGTCGAACTCAATAAACAAGTTCAAGGTGGGTCTGGATATTTTTCTGGAGAAATATAATGTTATAGGTTATGGATTCTAGATTTCTAGGGATAAGAAATTGTTCCAGGGATTTTTTCTGATGCCAATTGGCATTAGCCTCATGGGGGGGGGGGGGGGGGGGGGGTTGTATTCCTTTGGATGAAAACAGTCAGGTTTCAGATTGAACTTGATTGACTCTTGTCTTTTTTCAACCTTAAAAACGATGTAACAATGTAAAGGGCTGGGACATAATAAACACAACAATAAGTCCCTCAGTGGGCCCCACACCTATGCCACAGGTCTGCATGAGGAAGTCTGAAGCCACAGGTCAGCCTTTGGTGCTGGGACATCACGCATGAACTCAGGAATGTACTGCAGTTTGCATGGCAACATGCAGGTCTTTATAGTAGTAGTATGGCCAGTTAAGGACGGAAGCCCACTAAGGTCCTATGTTAGTTTGCTACGGAGTACATGTGCAAACCTTCCTCCAAGGGTATGTAAGGCTGGGTTCACATCACGTTTTAGGCAATACGGGACTGCATACAGCTGGGGGGAGCTAAAACCGGGCGCTCCCGTATCCCTGCCGTATGCGGCCCGTATGTAATGTATTTTGGTGAGCCTACCGGAGTGAAACGCTGGCTCCGATCGGCTCATTTTTGCCCCATATGCAGTTTTCCCACCGGCCCTAAAACCATGGTCTACATTACATACGGCCACATATGGCAGGGATACGGGAGCGCCCGGTTTCAGCTCTCCCCAGCCGTATGTGGTCCCACTGCATGGCCTCCTGTGTATGGAGCCGCAGTAGGAGTGGTAACATTTTCCAGGATTTCTAGAGTTCTACACACGGACAGGGCGCCAAGGGATCTTGGGTTATGACTCTGGCTCCCTATAGAGCGGTAGCAGCAGAAGCTGGCTAGATGTTATCTCTCGTAACAACTCCCTAAGCCTTTTATCTAACTCTTCCCCACTCTAGAATATTCCTCACGGTAAACCTATAGGCTATTCATTGAGTATGACATGTACTTTCACAAAGCATCACTAGATAACACCAAATAAACTGACTGCAGAAAGTGTGAGTAACACAGTTATAAAGTAATACCTTAGTGAGTAATGGCATACCATGCAACATTTTTCTCTATGCCCTGTCCATCTATGTATACTGCTGAGGCTTCTGCTCTGGCCAGATTTAGGGTGTGTGGGTTATAGATCTTTTAAAGTGAATTTGTCATGAGATTTTACCATATGTTGTCCATGACAACATGTTATATATGATAAAATGTTCTTCCTCCCCATCCCCGGTAGACCCCAGGGATGTTGAGGATATGATGTCAGAAAATCCTCACCAGCCCCATAAGTAGTCCTCTGGGTGGGGAGCTATGCTTACCTAGTCCCGTCTTCTCCGGTTGTAATCACGGCCCCTCAGCGTGATTGACAACACCCGTCATCGATCTGCTCCTTAAGCAGACGGAGCAAAGCGATGACACCACTTTCCCTTTTCTTCTTTATCTGTACCAGACCGCCATGATGATTTCTTCCAGCCATGATTCATCTCTGCAGAATCTGCCAGACAAACATCTTAGGCTCCTTTCACACTATGAAAAGGACCCGTTATATAACACCCGTTATAAAATGGCGGGAGATCGCGGGGTAAAATGGCCATTAGAAAAGCCCTAACTTACGTTAGTAAATTCCATTATAGTCCATGGGATTGTTCTAATACACGTTTTAACCCGTTCTCGCCCGTCATTCATAACGCACGTTATTTTGGGACGGGAGATAGTAGCGGGAGAAATAGTGCATGCACTTGCCCTGTTTAGGTAGGACCCCTGTAGGTCGTTTGTCTCCTTTAGGTAGGACCTATGTAGGTAGTTCATCCTGTTTAAGTAGGACCTCCATGCAGGTTGTTTGCTCCATTTAGGTAGGACCCAACTTCAGTTAGTTTTCCCCTATCTAATAGAAGCCCCTCACCAAGATTTGAGTAAAAATTATATACTTACCTACTCTTGGCTCCCTTGCAGTCACCGGAATCTTTTTTTGCTTCTAGGCTGAGCCTCTTCCTCCCTTCGCTAGATGCTGGGAGAATCTCTTCCAAACTTAAAGATGCTCCTGGATTCTTGTGGCTTGAATTGTCACTTGAGTGTTATGTCTTGTACTTAATGATTGTTGATAATTAATACGATGCGACAGCATTGGTTTATGTCTTTTACTGGTCAAACAAAATGGAGACTGAACAAGAAACCAAAGAGATTTTTACATATGTGACAAGCAAGATATAAGTGACATTGCTATACTATTTCAAATCCTCACAGCTACAGAGCCATCTAGTGGCACTAGACATACATAACAGATAATACATAAAATGAGTCACTAGAAGCTACAGAGCCCTCTAGTGGCACTAGACATACATAACAGACAATACATAAAATGAGTCACTAGAAGCTACAGAGCCCTCTAGTGGCACTAGACATACATAACAGACAATACATAAAATGAGTCAGTAGAAGCTACAGAGCCCTCTAGTGGCACTAGACATACATAACAGACAATACATAAAATGAGTCACTAGAAGCTACAGAGCCCTCTAGTGGCACTAGACATACATAACAGACAATACATAAAATGAGTCAGTAGAAGCTACAGAGCCCTCTAGTGGCACTAGACATACATAACAGACAATACATAAAATGAGTCACTAGAAGCCTGAAGCATCATCTGAGCCAAGCAAAACTGGTGCATAGGTGTGCCATTGCTTTGGCATAAAGAGTATGACGATAACTTACAACTTGACAGGAACCATCTCACATCCAAGCCTAGAGGATACTAAGGGACTGCTTTATCCCATTGCTACATGAGACACTTGAGCCGCAGTTTAAAGGGGTACTCCGGTGGAAAACTATTTTTTTTAAATCAACTGGTGCCAGAAAGTTAAACAGATTTGTAAATTACTTCTATTTAAAAATCTTAATCCTTCCAGTACTTATCAGATGCTGTATGCTCCACAGGAAGTTGTATTTCTTTCTGGAATTCTTTCCAGTCTGACCACAGTGCTCTCTGTTGACACCTCTGTCCATGTCAGGAACTGTCTAGAGTCCATGCAAATCCCCATAGCAAAAGCTCCTGCTCTGGACAGTTCAGGAGAAAGGTGTCAGCAGAGAGCACTGTGGTCAGACTGGAAAGAATTCCAGAAACAAATAAAACTTCCTGTGGAGCATGCAGCAGCTGATAAGTACTAGAAGGGTTAAGATTTTTAAATAGAAGCAATTTACAAATTTGATTAACTTTCTGGCCCCAGTTTATTTTAAAAAAAAAATTTCCACTGGAGTACCCCTTTAAGGGGCAATCCATGTATTTGTGGTTAAAGGGGAACTCCGCCCTAGACATCCTATCCTCTATCCAAATGTGGTGTCCCGGTACTGTATCCTATCCGGTACCTGCGTTTGTGGGTCCCCTTAGCCAGAGTCCCTAGGACGTCGGGGTCCCCATTGTCTAGTTCACCCCTGGTCACCTCTCATTCAGATAGTTATTGCACAGTTTATTTAGGAAGCATGTAAATATTATATCAATGTCTATAAATAGTTAATTACCTGTCTATAGCGTAGCAGGACCTTCGGGTCTCCGTGGTCAGGTGAACTCTATGGTATTTCTGCTTAAGGACCTTAGGAGGTCCCTGTGACATAGTCAATCCCATCACAATATGTGAGTGACAGATGTTTGGACCAATCAGATTCACCCCGCCCCTGCCCATATAAGGGAGCGGCGGCCATTGTTCTCTCTCTTGTTCCCGGGCTGTCAAACGAGCAGGATCTGTGCAGCTGTCTATCGCAGTGAGTTAGGCCTGAGCCTTGCGGCAACAGCTGATATATTCAGGATCGTGAGTGTATCAATCCCTAAGCACTCTGCAGGATCACCGGACCTTATCTATCCCCTAAATCCGGACGGATCTGCAATAATTACCCTAAATTCAGAGACTTTAATTTCATTCAAGGTCCGCAACAATTGTCAGTCATTGAGATATATAGAGACTGTTTGCCTGAGACTGATATTGTTCATTGGATGTACCGCAAACATCTAAGTAAAGTTCTTCAAGTTAAAGTTCAACTACTTTGTGGATCTTCAGTCAATTTCTTACATGCACCTATCATTACTGGGAAGGGTGGCGACAGGCCGGAGAATTACCTCAGCATACTAGCCCTCAGCCTGGTGTCACGAACTATAGGGTTAACATTCACCCCTCATTTACTGAAACAATACACCCACTACCAACACCCCCCAAGGGCTACCACAAAGACTTTTTGGCGTTGCACGAACAGGATACGGGTGTTTGCCTACTACTGTCGCCATTAGTGAAAGTGTACTCCCCCCAGAAAAAGAACTTTATTTATGTACTGTGACTTATACTCCGGAGTAAGGGGTTGCGCACACGGTGCTGTATGGAGGAAGTGCGCATGTAAAGTAAGGGGGGAGGCGAACAGTACAGCAGAGCTACAAGTTAGTGCGGGACATCCCTGCGTACATGATTCAGAGACCTTGCCCACCGAAGCTCTCGGTGCCGCCGCGGCCATTTTGTTGGAGTCTAGTGCCAAAAACCAACAAAGAGAGACAGTTCAGTGCGGGAAAAGGCGCAGAGTGCGACAACGGGCTGGAAGCTGTGAGGAGCTTGACAGTACGGGACTCTGAGACATCAGATTGCCGAATTGAAGTCCTACATAGAGTCGCTTCAGATACCGATCAACACACTAAAATTTCAAATAAAGGCTGTTGAGTTTCAGGTCACCGCTCTCAAATTTGAAATCTACGCTCTCAAGTTCCAGATTAGAGAACAACTGCGTATTTCTTTGGGACCTAGGAATTCAAGATCTATTTAAAGGGCCAGCATACCAAATACAGAGATGTCAGAACCTGCAGCCCCACAGTCCCCATCTGAACAGCAAGGAAGCGATGCTCCAGTGGCCCCACCAACGGGGTCTCCACCCCAAGCCAGAAGGGTGTTGCCGCCCTCACCAACACTTTTGACCTCACAAGGACGTGCTCTGCCTGTGATTCCAGCAAGACCTCCAGCACAGGCGGAGCAGGACCCTGCAAGTCCCCCTTCAGTCTCTCCCTATGTGTTGGGAGCCCCTGTTGCTGCACCTGTCTTCTTGGGGAATCCTGTGCTTCCCACCTACAATGGTGACAATTTTACATTAAGAGACTTTAAAGAAAAATTCTACAGCCTCTTTGGAATTTATGCACTTCCCCCTCATCAACAGGTACTGCTACTTCTGGGACAGCTCCAGGGACTCGCCTTGGAGAAACTTCGCACCTGGCCAGCGGCTGATAAAGGTACAGTGGGACATGGACTTTCTCAAGTGTTTGAATCTCATTCTCCCTCGGAGGTACAACTCAATGAACGGCGCCAGAAGCCAGGTGAGACTCTCCGAGCATATGCAGTGGCTTTGCAGAGCGCATTAGAGGCGGTACAGAAGTTGGACCGCATCACGCCCGATCAGGGCAATCGAGTACTGATGGACCATTTTATAGAAGGGGCGCTGAACAAATGGGACAAGGCCCAACTTAGAATGCTGGCAGTGCAAAATCCCGACATGGCTTTCCCAGCTTTTAAGAGACTCGCGGCTAAAGTAATAGAGTTGGGACCTCAGATAGAAGAGACTTGTGTCCCCGCTACCGAATCTCCGTGGCCCGCGCCCCAGCCGCCTGTCCCTTCTCAATCTGCCCTGCCAACACCTTCTTCTAGCCCTTGGACAGCTGACTTACAAGACATTAAACAGGACATTGAACAGTTAGCCAAGGCCTTTAAAGAGATGGCTGTATGGCCAAATCCTTCTAGATCTGCAACACCACCACCTAAGAAGGCTGACCCTCACCCTGTTGGTCCACCTGGTACTCCTCCTGTGAGACCACCTGGGAGTCAGAGACCGGTCTGTAGTTATTGTAACAAGAATGGACATTGGAAGAGCCAATGCTGGGCTTTAAATGGGCATCCCCTGGGGTCGAGGACCGCACCCCAGGAGTAGAGGCTGAAGGTCCAGAATCAACCAGCGACAAGAAGGGACTGTCTATGTATGTAGCTTCTTGTCCTTATGTACAGGTGATGATTGAAGGTATCCGGTTGCAAGCTCTGATAGATGCTACTCCCTTCACGGTCTACACTGATAACAACCCCTTGGCCCATTAGAACACTGCTAAGTTGGGATCTCTTGAACAGCGTTGGGCCTCTCAGTTGGCCAACTATGATTTCATTGCAGCGGAAAAACCAATGTCAATGCGGATGTACTTTCTCGCATGGCCCCGGGAGAAGCACCTCCTGCTGAAGATGTGTGGGAAGATGTGGAAATGCCTCCCTTCTACCGAAGGTTTGTGAGCCAGAGTGCTCTAACTGCCCAGGCAGGTGACGGACCTGAATCTCCCAAAGTCCCAGAAGATCTGTCCACCTGGAAGACACTTCAGGATGAAAGCCGGGTTATCTGGGACCTCCTAGACTATTGCCTATGGCCCATGGGGACTTTGAATTGAAGCGGTTGTGGCGGCAGAGGAATCGCCTGTTCCTGCACAAGGGGCTGGTTTACCGAAATTCCCTGGACCCAGTTTCCGGAGACCGCATACATCAGATTGTGGTTCCCAGAAGAGATGCAGCCATGGTCCTGAACGCCTATCATGATCAATCCAGACACTTCGGGGTCCATAAAACAGAGATCACCGTCAGAAGGCGATTTTACTAGATTGGGATGCGGGGAGACATCGAGAAATGGTGTGCCCAGTGCTCCGTGTGCAACGTGATAAAGAACCCCCGGAGGGACGCAAGAGTCCCTTTGCATCCCATTGTACAGAAAGGCCGAATCAAATTGTTGCCTTGGATCATGTGAAGCTGGCCCCCCACTCGATCTGGCTATTGTCATGCTCTAACTATGGTGGATCATTATTCCAAGTGGGTGGTTGTGGTCAAGGATCTTACTGCCAAGACTGCTGCTCAGCTCTTCTATTGAAATTGGATCCAACCTCTGGGGTGTCCGGAATCGGTCCTCACGGATCGGGGAACCGCCTTTGAAGCCCAGTTGTTCCAGGAACTTTGCCGGTTGCATGATTGCAAGAAGCTCCAGACAACGGCCTACCATCCCCAAGGGAATGGGCTTTGCGAGAGGATCAATGAAGTGTTCATCCAGATGCTCAGAGCTGCCTCTGTCTCAAAGCACGAAGAGTGGCCTGAGCTGTTGCCTGAACTCCTGGAAATTTACAACAACAATATCCACTGCTCAACGGGGTATACGCCCTTTTTCCTGATGATGGGCCGACACGGCCAATTGCCAAAGGATCAAACCTTCGGGCTACAGGCACCTTTCAACAATTCTCCTCAGGCTTTCCAAGGTTGGGTGTCAGAGCATCAAAGGAAGAATTGAGGAAGCCAAGGACATTGTTGAGAAGAAAATGGGTGAAGTTCATGAACACCAGCAGAAAGATTATAATCGACATGCTTCGGCTCAGCCCTTGCAGCTTGGAGAAAAAGTGTGGCTCAGAAAATTTCCTAGAACCCATAAATTCGACTCCTTGTGGGAAACGGAGCCATACACCATTACTGCAGTTCCTTATCCTGAAACGGACGTGTACGATATACAAAAAGATGGGTTCGAGCCACAGGTGGTCCACCGGAATAGGATAAAAGTGTGCCTGAAAGAAGATATGCTTGGCCAATCTCCTCCTACTCCTCCTGATCCTCCTGCTACTTCTACTCCACCTCCACCAAGGCCAATGAGAGAATATGTGCCGGGAGAAGGAATTCATCCCACTATGGACGTTCCTTTGTTCCCATCTCAGCAGCCTACCATGTATTGGGGTATACCTTTCCCAGCTCCGTCCAGCCAGCCGCCACTGGTTGCACCACCCAGTCAGTTGCCAGTAGCTGTTGCTACCTGTCAACCACCATTGGTTGCTACACCCAACCTCAATCCTGCTCCAGTGACTGCTCCAGATATTGATGCCACTACTCCACCTGTCTTAAGAGAACCCCTCAGTTCAACCGAAGATGTTGCTTCTGTTTCCAGCCCTCCAGCTGGTCCCTCGGGGACTGAAGTTCTTGAAGAATCCTTAAGTGAAGGAACTCCTGATGACTCGGAGGTGGTGTTGCAGCGGTCTCAAAGGACTACCCAGGGCAAACTACCCATAAGGTACCAGGACTCACATTTAGTACCTGCACACATAGTACCTTTGATAACCCACTTCAATGCTATGCCAATCACTTTTCAGTACCCTAGATTACTAACTTAAATGTACTACCTCAAGTTTCTCTAGTACATACATCAAAATAAATATCTCACTTAAGAAAATACTTAGGAATTGTAGCATATTGATACCCAATTCCTGCCACTGTTAGGTACACTTCTTCTTCTCTTTCATTGCGTGTGTGAGATGCTCTGCCTGGCCAGTAGGTGCTCTTGCTAATACAGAATTAAACACGTAATTCTAGGAATAACCTAGTTAGGTTGTTTTGAAAGTGCTCTAGGGGTAAGTGGCGTGTAGCCGATAGACCTTAGCAGCCACCCTTGCTGTGACCTAGCTTCCGGCTAGCCAGTATGACCTTATGTGTACTTTTAGGTAACTTATTGTTGGCACAGAAATAAAATGTGTGAGATAATAAAATTGTCTAGTCAGCTTGACGCTAAAGGTATATAGAGCAGAAATAATGTCTAGATAGTTTCATGTATAGAGAGTTATATTTATGTTCAGTTTAGCCTCATAAAAATGTGTAGAGAGCTAATAAAATGTCTTAGGAGCTAGCAACTATATGTCAGATAGCTGCCTAATTGTCTAGTATGCTTAGAATGTATAGTAAGCTTAGAATGTATAATAAGCTTAATGAAAATGTCTAAGAAGCTATAAACTAAAGGATAGATAGCTTCGTTGATGTCTAGATAGCATTTATGTCTAGATAGCACCAATGTCTAGATAGATTTCTATTGTCTAGTCCAGATACTAGTAAGAGTATCAGAGAATGTAAATGTTTTCAATGTTTACTTGAAATGTATAGCAAAGATATAGATAATCCTGTCCTAGTCCCTCTGTCTTAAGGGACAGGCGTCGAGATCGACTTGTCTTGAGTAGGGGGGTTTGTGGTGTCCCGGTACCATATCCTATCCGGTACCTGCGTGTGTGGGTCTCCTTAGCTAGGGTCCCTAGGACGTCGGGGTCCCCATGGTCTAGTTCACCCCTGGTCACTTCTCATTCAGATAGTTATTGCGCTAACAGTTTATTTAGGAAGCATGTAAATATTATATCAATGTCTATAAATTGTTAATTACCTCTCTATAGCATGGCAGGACTTTCGAGTCACGTGGTCAGGTGAACTCTATGGTATTTCTGCTGAAGGACCTTAGGAGGTCCCTGTGACGTAGTCAATCCCATCACACTGTGTAACAGTGAGTTACAGATGTCCGGACCAATCGGATTTACCCCGCCCCTGCCCATATAAGGGACCGGCGGCCATTGTTCTCTCTCTTGTTCCCGGGCTGTCAAATGAGCAGGATCTGCGCAGCTGTCTATCTCAGTGAGTTAGGCCTGAGCCTTGTGGCAACGGCTGATATATTCAGGATCACGACTGTATCAATCCCTAAGCACTCTGCAGGATCACCGGACCTTATCTATCCCCTAAATCCGGACGGATCTGCAATAATTACCCTAAATTCAGAGACTTTAATTTCATTCAAGGTCCGCAACCATTGTCAGTCATTGAGATATATAGAGACTGTTTGCCTGAGACTGTTATTGTTCATTCGATGTACCGCAAGCATCTAAGTAAAATTCTTCAAGTTAAAGTTCAACTACTTTGTGGATCTTCAGTCATTTTCTTACATGCACCTATCATTACTGGGAAGGGCGGCGTTAGGCCAGAGAATTACCTCAGCATACTAGCCCTCAGCCTGGCGTCACAAACTATAGGGTTAACATTCACCCCTCATTTACCGAAACAATACCCCCACTACCAACACCCCCCAAGGGCTATCACACAAAGGATAGGGGATAAGATGTCTGATCACGCAGGGGGGGGGGCGCACTGCTGGGGACCCCTGCAATCTCTCCTGCAGCCCCCCGAGTCATCACTGTACGGAGCTAAGTTTGCTCCGTGCGTGATGACTCACGATACAGGGGACGTAACGGTTCCACCCCCTTGTGACATCACGCTCTGCCCCTTCAATGCAAACCTATGGGAGGTGGTGTGACGGCCGCCACGACCCCTCCCATAGGCTTGCATTGAGGGTGACCCCACGAGGGGGCAGATGTCTAGGGTAGAGTACCCCTTTAAGGAAATGCAGAGGTTGCAGGTGAACTTGGCCGGGAGCCTGGAGCAGCGATATAATCCCTTTGCCCCATAACAGAACAATAATGTCATAACTTGTAAGTTTTAAAATATTACATTGTTGATTAAAACCTTTCTCTCATAGATTTACTAGCAGGGGAACTAGTGTTGTACAGTCTTTCTCCCTAAATCTTGTCGAAAAAGAAATGCAACAATTACTCTTCTGTCCTCATATCCCGTCTTCCTATCCCGTCCTCATGTCCCGTCTTCCTATCCTGTCCTTCTATCCCATCCTCATATCTCGTCCTCCTATCCCATCCTCATATCCTGTCCTCATATCCCGTCCTCATATCCTGTCCTCTTATCCTGTCCTCATATCCTGTACTCATATCCTGTCCTCATATCCCATCCTTATATCCCGTCCTTATTTCCCATCCTCATATCCTGTCCTTCTATCCCGTCCTCCTATCCCGTCATCATATCCTGTCCTCAAATCCCGTCCTCACATCCCGTCCTCATATCCTGTCTCATCTCATATCCCGTCCTCATATCCAGCCCTCATATTTAAAGCAGATATGCAGCCCCCCCCCCCCGTGCAATCTCCTTGCCACACCCCCTCAATGCAAGCCTATCACGAGGGGGGCGTAGCCTTGAAGTCACGAGCCTCCGGTGCCGCATCGCTAGTCATTCGGCACGGAGTGAAGTTCGCACCGTGGACCGGATGACTGGGGTGCCGCAGCAGACATCTTATCCCCTATTCTTTGGATAGAGATTAAGTTGTCTAGGGGAAGAGTAGCCCTTTAACCTCATATCCTGTCCTCATATCCCTTTCTTATATCTCATCCTCCTATCATATCCCGACTTCCTATCCTGACCCCGCACTAGATATTCTCTGCACCTGCCTACCAGACAGTCAATAGGATATTAGAAAGTCCCAGATAATTTCTGCAGCCCGAGAGTAATGTGATGAGGAGATGGACCCGGGAGTTCCCATAGACTTGCATGGGATTTCAGAGAACACCCCCAACCCTCACATAAAGGGGTGGGTTAGGGTTCATTTAACACTACTATATTTTTAGCTGACATATAAGTTTCATGTGTACCATGTTTAGTAAAATATCTCCAGTCATTTGGGAGTATACATATATACATGTTTATATATAGATTTCTAGATTTTAATCTGGAACGTTTTAGAAGCCAACTTTTAATATTTGCATTTCTTAATTTGTCTTAGTCATCGGATTCACTTGTAGTCTACAGATAATCTCTATAGGAACCAAGGGGTTTGGTCGCCTGTACATATTAATAGACCGAGGGGAAATTACTGCCATGTGATGGAGACAACAATATCTAAGCTGATGGTTATTGAGCCATGATGCCATCCTGATGAAAATAACATGTAAGAAAGAGCTTCTCCCATCTCCTTGGGGTTTTTCCTGGACAACCAACAATTAGAACAGCTGTTTGGGGGTCTCGTACCATTTGATGTACATCACACTTTGAAGGAGAAAAATATTAATTACTGTGACAGAAACAAAAAATAACTCAGAGGAAAGCATACGATGGGGGAATAGCCAAGGACATGGGGGGGAGATTTATCAAAACCCGTCCAGAGGAAAAGTTGCTGAGCTACCCATAGCAACCAATCAGATCGCTTCTTTCACTTTTGAAAAGGCCTGTGAAAAATGAAAGAAGCAATCTGATTGGTTGCTATGGGCAACTCAGCAGCTTTTCCTCTGGACAGTTTTTGATAAATCTCCCTCATGGTTCTGTGGTAGGCTAGGCCTTGAGGTGCACCACAGCCTGATCATGGTGGTAGCTCAAGGATTTATCTAGCAGTGCAGACCCCCTTAGGTCAATGCAGTGATGAGGGGGCTGCACAGATGCTGGGCGAAGGTAGATGATGGTAGAGGTGTCCTGGTTATGATGGTTCCAGGTGCCCTTCATGTTGGTGTGGACAAAGCCAAGGCACCAGGAGTAGAGGAGCTGCAATCGAAATTGGTGACATCAATGAACAACGTAACTTCATGCACAAAATGGAAGATCAAGAACTTTAAACAGTACAATGGTAACTGGCAGATAAAGAGTAAACTCGGGCAGTGTACCGTTAGGGCAATGCAATGTATGAAGGACGTTCAAAAAATTTCCACAATGTTGTATTTTTAAAGGGGTACTCAATTTGAAACATACTTTCCCCCATCCAAAGGACAGGGGATAAGATGTTAGATGGCGGGGGTTCCCAGCGGCGGCCCCGCAACTTTCGTGTTCATGATGTCAAGCCATGCCCCCTCCATTTATGTATATGGGAGGGGCCGTGAGGGCAGGTACATAGTCATCACGCCTCCTCCCATACACGTGAATGGAGGGGGCGTGGCGGCCCACATTGCCAGTCATTGGGCACGGAGCGGAGTTCGCACGAATGACAGGAGTGCCGTGCCGGAGATAGCAGGGGTCCCCTGTCACTAGGGGATAAGATGTTTCCAGTGTAGTACCCCTTTAAACGGAAACGGTAAGGACGGGAGGAGTAGTGATGATTGTGTCTTAGCATGTGACCGGTCATGTGACCAGTTCTGTCTGGCAAGGTGACTTTCCTCTGCGTCTGGAGGAAAGAAGGTGTCTGCACCAACACAGATAGGAATTCTTTACTGTAAGAGCATAGAGACTATGGAACTCTCTGCCAGAGGAGGTGGTCATGGTGAACCAGCAAGGGCCTGGATACATTTCTGGAGAATAATAACATCACCGGTTATGGATAATAGATTTATAGGGACAGAACGTTGATCCAGGGATTTATTCGGATGCCATATTAGAGTTGCGAAGGAATTTTTCCCAATTGACATCAGCCTCATAAGGGTTATTTCCCTTTTTCTGGATCAACACAGTGGGGACATGATAGGGGATATGTAACTATGAACTCTGTAACATGCTGTATGAAGCTTGGGCCCCCCCATTCCCTATGTGGAGTACAGGCCTTTTATGAGAGGAGGATATACTGCTGGAGTCAATCTGTAATATTTGGACTGTAGTATCAGTATATCGGCAGCCAGACTATTGTGAAAGACATTTAACCTGAGGGCCTTACAGGGAGTTCAGAAATAGACCATGTAGTTCTGCTGGAACCTATTTAAGAATAGGTGTGGATCTAGATTAGAAGAATTCCAGTGAAGATGTTCTGTGTATTAAAGCGCACCCTAGGTGTAAACTACTTTATTGTGTGTTGCACTAATTAAATTAAAGTAACATCTTTTATACCAATTCGGTTTTACATTCAGTGCCACCCCAGCATGGAATCCCCAATAGTACAGTAGGCCAAACCATAGAGGAGCTAACTCTGTAAACCGTAGGATACCCATGTTACAACCATGCTGCCCCCCAGGGCCAGCTCTACGTCTAGGCAAAATAGGCAGAAGCTTAGAGCGCCCTCTTGATGGGGGGCGCCGCTCTGCCTGCCACAGGAAAGTTAGACAACCAGCATCCAAACCACTCGCTCAGCCAGCAGCATGATGCTGCTGGCTGAGCGAGTGGTTTGGATGCTGGTTGTCTAACTTTCCTGGGTGTCACCCCAGTAGTGAGCTAATTACATGAGGAGTGGGCTTGTTACAGTGTGTCACCCCAGTAGTAAGGTGATTACATGAGGAGTGGGCTTGTTACAGTGTGTCACCCCAGTAGTAAGGTGATTACATAAGGATGGGGCTTGTTACAGTGTGTCACCCCAGTAGTAAGGTGGGGCGTGTCAAAGGGCCGGCCACCAGGCAGAGTCAAGGAGGGGGCAAAATTAGCTTTTGCCTAGGGTGACAAAAATGATTGCACCAGACCTGCCGCCACCACCACCAACTAAAAGCCACCGTTGTGCCCACTAAGCCTGGGAGGTTCTCACCATACGTGACTGCAAACATGTTTCCACTAAAGAAGATGTGGTGAGCCACGGGGGGAAGGTGATGTGTATGGGGCAGATGTTGTAGCCCAGGGGCAGGTGGTGTTCACCCCTAAATGTTTGTGATGCCAGGGCATGGTTTGCCTATGTAACCACCCGAAGGTTGCTCCGCTATCCCAAGGTTAGGCAGGGCAACCATAGTCCAAGAACAGGTTAGGGTTAACGGTAGCTTTACTGAGGTAGACAGATGGAAATAGTCTTTACAGCTCGGCCAGGATCCCAGAGAGGTGACCAGTAACACAGAAGGACTTGTAGTGACTTTGACAGACTTTAGGACAGCCACGCAGACTATAATAGACTTGACTATAGACTTGCCTTGACTGTAGGTAGTGACAGCAGACATAGATGACTTGACTTACTGACTTGTGGCTGCAATTTAGGCTTGAGGCCTCCAGATGTGCTGGAAACTGGCTCTGAGACGTCTGGACTGGACTTGACCTCAGCAGAGAATGATTCACGAGAGAGAGAATGCAGCTCCTCCCTTCCTTATAAAGGGGCCCATAGGTCAAACTGCAGGTCACATGGTGAGCTGGTGCTCCCTGGGTAACAAACATGTGACAACAACATCATGGGACTAACGCAAAGGTCCTTAAAGGTCCTTTATACCTAACACACCTAATATACAGATAAAACAATGGGAGAGACACTGCAGGAGAGGACACAGAGGGACTCAACCTGACAGGGCATAAGTACTGTACAGGACTATATCCCGTACTGGGACATCACAAAGACATAAGACAGAAAGTTACAAGTAAAACTCTCTGCACACAATGACATGCCATTACTGGTTGATTAACCTCATAGATGCTGTAGTCTATAGCGACGGCAGCATCTCGATAGTTATGTGTCAGGTGCGGGTCCCGTCTTTGGAGGGCTCCACAAAAGTAATAATAAAAAGTTTTTAAAAACATAACTATTTTTCAAAAAGGGAAATTAAAAAACATCATCCTAATTGACATCCTCGTGTGTGAAAATGTCTGAACCCATTAAAATATAATAATATAAAAAATAAAAAAAAATGTAATGCCCAATGCCAGAGTCGCTGTTATTTTAGTCACTATTCATCCCAGAAAACCCAGAAAACATGGAAAAAAATGAGAAAAAAGAATACAGCTAACCGTGCACTTTTTATTATATTGTGACGTGACAAAAAAAATCTGCATCATGTTTCCTGAACACACAAGTACACATTAAGGTTAAAATATGCGCATATTTCATACACCCATGTAGATTAACGAAAAAAAGATACAGATGGAATGCTGATATAAAATATGCTAATGTAAAAGAAGGATTTTTTTTATAGAAATTATTTTTATCAGCGGTGCAGTCGCTTGTCTGGAAAGGCACGTTATTAGAGGGGGAAGTGTCTGTATGACATAACAAAAGTTTTTTATTTGAGGACAGTAAGACTAGGTTCACACTACGGAATCTCCGGGCAGAAAGTTTCCACCCGGAGATTCCGAGTGCGTCCGGCGCTGACTGATTCAGTCAGCGCTAGGACAGCGCGGACACTGCAGTCTCCCATAGACTACAATGTGTTCCGCGAGTATTTCCGCCTGAAGAAAGAGCAACCCCTTTCTTCAGGCGGAAATTTCCAAGCGGATTTTCCGTTCACAAATTCCGCGTAACAAATTCCGAAGTGTGAATTTGTGAACGCAAAACCATTCACTACACTATACATTTTAGCAAGTGGAATTTCTGCCTTCAATTTCATAGCGGAATTTAATACACATACACAATTTAATAAGAATACACAAGTGCTTACTCTAATCTTTCACACCTTGATTAAACAGGTATTTATCTATTTATTTATTTTTTTCAATTTCCAATTTCATTTCATTTCTTCTTCTTTTCTCTCCCCTTTGTCTTTTCCATCCTTTATTATTTCTTTTCTGGGAATCTGGCAGAAACTAAATATAATGCTTTGTCTCTACTAAATGTTCACTTGTTAACGCAAATAGTACGAGATTTTGTGTTCATCTAGGCATATATCTGTTGAACTAAATAGTAAAACTATAGATGTCATAACTCAGAAGCATGGAAAGACTGTTTAAAGAAAATATTAATGAGTTACTATATACAAGATTGTAGAAAGTCTTTATAATAGAGACACAAAAACCTACAGAGACCTAGACATAGTTTACAGCTTTACAGATGTAAGATTCTTGGCATCCTATAACATGTCTTTACTGGAATTGTATGTTATTTTTTTACCCTTGTTTCTACTGGGTTTTTCTCCTTCTTCTCCCTTTTTTGCTGTATTAATAATTTTATTAATAAAACAATAAATAAACAGTTATATATATAAAAAAAAAAAAAAAAAATAAAGAATACACAAGTGCATATTACAGTGTAATCCCACCCGAGAGCCAAAAAATAATACAAAAAACAGAGGTGCTCATGAAGAAGGGGGTGAAAGGTGAGGGACAGAGATGAGCCATACTAGGCTGTTGCACTTTAAAGGGGTACTACGGTGTTAAAAAAAATTATAATTATTAACTGGTGCCAGAAAGTTAAAGGGGTTATCCAGGAAAAAACTTTTTTATATATATCAACTGGCTCCAGAAAGTTAAACAGATTTGTATATTATGAATTCGGGTAGAAAAACAGACATGGTGCACATCTACAATCTTGTATAATGATCTGATTGCTTCTCAGCATAATATCAAAAACTAACAGGTTGTTAGTATACATTTTTGATCAAAAAGTACAAGCCCACTCGCCACGTCAAGGCCACCTATCCAGAGTGGGTCCCTAACGTCCCTAGCATAAAATGGCGCAGCACCGGCCGGCGACCACCACCGCCGCGACACCAATGCCCACAGGGGGGAACGACCCACCGGCAGAGCGGCCCCAATGCCACTCTAACCAGTCTATGGGCCGCACCCCCCCGCAGACACGGCACCACGGCAGCAACGGACACCGCACAGCACCACACCAGTGTGAACAAGGTGTAATAGCTCACTTACCATGCTCTCCCAGTCAGACTGGGAGGCTGCTAGGAAAGAAATGGCCCAGGTGTAGCTAACTACTACTTATAGAGGGTTGGGCTGAGGTGGTGGGGAAGAGTGCAGCACATGTTCAAACAAAAAAAAGGGAGGGGATAGAAAACACAGTGTGAATTCGGGTAGAAAAACAGACATGGTCGCACATCTACAATCTTGTATAATGATCTGATTGCTTCTCAGCATAATATCAAAAACTAACAGGTTGTTAGTATACATTTTTGATCAAAAAGTACAAGCCCACTCGCCACGTCAAGGTCACCTATCCAGAGTGGGTCCCTAACGTCCCTAGCATAAAATGGCGCAGCAACGGGCGGCGACCACCACCGCTGCGACACCAATGCCCACAGGGGGGAACGACCCACCGGCAGAGCGGCCCCAATGCCACTCTAACCAGTCTATGGGCCGCACCCCCCCCCCCCCGCAGACACGGCACCACGGCAGCAACGGACACCGCACAGCACCACACCAGTGTGAACAAGGTGTAATAGCTCACTTACCATGCTCTCATATTACAGTGTAATCCCACCCGAGAGCCAAAAAATAATACAAAAAACAGAGGTGCTCATGAAGAAGGGGGTGAAAGGTGAGGGACAGAGATGAGCCATACTAGGCTGTTGCACTTTAAAGGGGTACTACGGTGTTAAAAAAATTATAATTATTAACTGGTGCCAGAAAGTTAAAGGGGTTATCCAGGAAAAAACTTTTTTATATCTATCAACTGGCTCCAGAAAGTTAAACGGATTTGTATATTACTTCTATAAAAAAATCTTAATCCTTTCAGTACTTATGAGCTTCTGAAGTTAAGGTTGATCTTTTCTGTCTAAATGCTCTCTGAGGACACGTGTCTCGGGAACCGCCCAGTTTAGAAGCAAATCCCCATAGCAAACCTGTTCTACTCTGTGCAGTTCCCAAGACACGTGTCATCAGAGAGCACTTAGACAGAAACGAACAACCTTAACTTCAGAAGCTCATAAGTACTGAAAGGATTAAGATTTTTTAATAGAAGTAATTTACAAATCTGTTTAACTTTCTGGAGCCAGTTGATATATATAAAAAAGTTTTTTCCTGGATAACCCTTTTAAACAGATTTGTAAATTACTTCTGTTAAAAAATCCTAACCCTTTCAGTACTTTTCAGCAGCTGTAAGATCCACAGGAAGTTCTTTTCTTTTTGAATATATTTTCAGTCTGACCACAGTGCTCTCTGCTGACACCTCTGCACAAACATCCCCCGTGGATGGTGAGGATAACGATTTTAGCATATATTCCGTTCAAAGGGGTACTTCTGTGGAAAACTTTTTTTTTTTTGTTAAAGGGTACCTCTCATCAAATAAACTTTTGATATATTTTAGATTAAAGATGTTGAATAACTTTCCAATAGCATGTTAATGAAAAATATGCTTCTTTTTATTGTATTTTTCCCGATCAGTCCTGTCAGCAAGCATTTCTGACTCATGCTGGAGTCCTAAACACTCAGAGCTGCCAGCCTGCTTTGTTCACAGCCAAATAGGCTGTGAACAAAGCAGGTTGGCAGTTCTGAGCGTTCTCCTTTGTGAACAAAGCAGACTGGCAGCTCGTAGTGTTTAGGACTCCAGCATGAGTCTGAAATGCTTGCTGCCAGGACTGGTAGGTACCCTTTAAATCAACTGGTGCCAGAAAGTTAAACAGATTTGTAAATCACTTCTAATAAAAAAAAAGAAATCCTAATCCTTCCAGTACTTTTTAGATGCTGTATACTATAGAGGAAATGCTTTTCTTTTTGGATTTCTCTTTTGTCGTGACCACAGTGCTCTCTGCTGACCTCTGCTGTCCATTTTAGGAACTGTCCAGAGCAGGAGAAAATCGACATAGCAAACGTACGCTGCTCTGGACAGTTACTAAAATGGATAGCAGAGGTCAGCAGGGAGCACAGTGGTCGCGACAGAAGAGAAATCCAAAAAAGAAAAGCATTTCCTCTGTAATAGACAGCACCGAAAAAGTACTGGAAGGATTAAAAAATTTTAATAGAAATAATTTACAAATCTGTTTAACTTTCTGGCATCAGTTGATTTAAACATTATTTTTTTTTAAAAGAGAGTACCCCTTTAAAGTTATTGTTAACCTTATAAAAGCCTGAATGTCATGTAAGCACCGCAATCCTAGGACAATAACCAACTTTACTTTCCATTCCTGTACATGAAATACCCACCTAAGGATTGGAGGTAGTAGGAAAATATATATTATTATTAATATTTACAGTGGACCGAGAGTGGCTTTCTCTTTCCTTTATAGGGTAGATAGATCTTTCTTTTTATAGATTTATAGATAGATCTTTCTTTTTCTTTCCTTTATAGATTAAAGGAGTACTCCGGTGGAAAACATTTTACAAGTCAACTGGTGCCAGAAAGTTAAACAGATTTGTAAATGACTTCTATTAAAAAATCTTTACCCTTCCTGTACTTTTTAGCAGCTGTATACTACAGAGGAAATTCAGTTTTTTTTTCTTTTTTGTCTTGTCCACAGTGCTCTCTGCTGACTCCTGATGCCTGTATCAGGAACTGTCCATAGCAGGAGAAAATCCCCATAGCAAACCAATGCTGCTCTGGACAGTTCCTGATATGAACAGAGGTGTCAGCAGAGAGCACAGTGGACAAGACAAAAAAAAATTTAAGAAGAAAAGAATTTCCTCTGTAGCATACAGCTGCTAAAAAGTACTGTAAGGGTAAAGATTTTTTTATTTTTTTAAAGAATGAAAGTAATTTACAAATCTGTTTAACTTTCTGGCACCAGTTCATTAAAAAGAAAAAAAGTTTTCCACCGGAGTACCCCTTTCACAACACAGTGCACTAAATTCTTTGGGCACTGTCCTGATACCACAGCAGATGAGACAAGAACATAATGTCTTATAAAACAAACTACACCCATCCATCACACCCCATGGTGGAAGACAAGATCACCACTGGTCCCTGCCTTATTATAGAATCAGGCAGCCTATAAAAGGTGCCGAACCTGTCGGTCATCACAGTAGGAGTCATCATGATCCAGATCCTCGGTCTTGTGCTGTTGTGGACAGGAGCTGCTGCAGGTAACTTCTAGACCAGTGCATCCCAACCAGGGTGCCTCCAGATGTTGCAAAACTACAACTCCCAGCATGCCTAAACAGCCGAAGTGCTTCCCAACCAGGGTGCCTCCAGTTGTTGCAAAACTGCAACTCCCAGCATGCCTAAACAGCTGAAGTGCTTCCCAACTAGGGTGCCTCCAGCTGTTGCAAAACTACAACTCCCAGCTTGCCTGGATAGCTGAAGTGCTTCCCAACCAGGGTGTCTCCAGCTGTTGCAAAACTACAACTCCCAGAATGCCTGGACAGCCGAAGTGCTCCCCAACTAGGGTGCCTCCAGCTGTTGCAAAAATACAACTCCCAGCATGCCTGGGCAGCCAAAGTGCTTCCCAACCAGGGTGCCTCCAGCTGTGGCAAAACTTCAACTCCCAGCATGCCTAAACAGCCGAAGTGCTTCCCAACGAGGGTGTCTCCAGCTGTTGCAAAACTGCAACTCCCAGCATGCCTAAACAGCCGAAGTGCTTCCCAACTAGGGTGCCTCCAGCTGTTGCAAAACTACAACTCCCAGCTTACCTGGACAGCCGAAGTGCTTCCCAACCAGGGTGCCTCCAGCTGTTGCAAAACTACAACTCCCAGCATGCCTAAACAGCCAAAGTGCTTCCCAACCAGAGTGCCTCCAGCTGTTGCAAAACCACAACTCTCAGCATGCCTGGACAGCCGAAGTGCTTCCCAACTAGGGTGCCTCCAGCTGTTGCAAAACTACAACTCCCAGCTTGCCTGGATAGCCGAAGTGCTTCCTAACCAGGGTGCCTCCAGCTGTTGCAAAACTGCAACTCCCAGCATGCCTGGACAGCTGAAGTGCTTCCCAACCAGCGTGCCTCCAGCTGTTGCAAAACTACAACTCCCAGCATGCCTAAACAGCCGAAGTGCTTCCCAATCAGGGTGCCTCCAGCTGTTGCAAAACTACAGCTCCCAGCATGCCTGGACAGCCGAAGTGCTTCCCAACCAGGGTGCCTCCAGCTGTTGCAAAACTGCAACTCCCAGCATGCCTGGACAGCTGAAGTGCTTCCCAATCAGGGTGCCTCCAGCTGTTGCAAAACTACAGCTCCCAGCATGCCTGGACAGCCGAAGTGCTTCCCAACCAGGGTGCCTCCAGCTGTTGCAAAACTGCAACTCCCAGCATGCCTGGACAGCTGAAGTGCTTCCCAACCAGAGTGCCTCCAGCTGTTGCAAAACTTCAACTCCCAGCATGCCTGGACAGCCTTCGGCTGTCCAGGCATGCTGGGAGTTGTAGTTTTGCAACAGCTGGAGACACCCTGGTTGGGAAGCACTGGTCTAGACTACATTACGGCATTGCTCTTTCTGCACTGTCTCATTGTTTTTCTTCTCAGGACTGCAGTGCTCTAAGATACCAGGGAAGCTGAAGCAGATCGATGCAGGTGCTGGTCAGATTTATGGCGTCAATAAAGATGACAATATCTTCAAACTGATGGGCCAACAATGGAAGCAGGTTCCTGGAAAGCTGGACCATGTGACGGTCGGTGAAGCCGGTATCTGGGGAACCAACAAAGCGAATAATATCTTTAAATTACAAGATAACAAGTGGAAGCAGGTATCAGGTAAGAGGACATCACACTAGCATCCAGATCTACAGACCTAAAGATGTCTTTATACCATCCCTAATGTGAACGGGTGACACTTCAGTCCTCTACAGGACCTTTCACGAGCTTTAGAAAGGTCCTGGAGA
The DNA here is from genome assembly GCF_029499605.1 of Hyla sarda. NCBI lineage: Eukaryota > Metazoa > Chordata > Amphibia > Anura > Hylidae > Hyla > Hyla sarda. The sequence goes on along the minus strand of NC_079198.1, from coordinate 15,139,393 downwards.
GGACTAACATTTTTACCTGCTCCTTTTGATGAAATAAACACATCTTTATTTTTACTTGAACTTTTGGAGTGCTCCTGTGGACTCTTTTGGGGAACTATTTTAAGACTTTGGAACAAGTTTCTATTTTACTGTCTGTGGCCACTCTACTTCACGGTTTTATTCTTGAATGTGCTGCTGTTTTTCTACTATCTATCTATCTATCTATCTATCTATTCCCTCCTCCTTCAAACACTCTATCATAATCCCACTATTGAAAAAACCATCTTTGGACCCGTCCTGTGCAGCCAACTATCGACCAGTCTCAAATCTCCCCTTTATCTCCAAACTCCTGGAACACTTGGTCTACTCCCGCCTTATCTGCTATCTCTCCGAGAACTCTCTCCTTGACCCCTTACAGTCTGGTTTCCGCTCCCTTCACTCCACAGAAACGGCCCTAACCAAAATCGCTAACGATCTTCTGACGGCCAAATCAAATGGTAATTTCTCTTTACTGATTCTCTTGGACCTCTCTGCGGCTTTTGACACTGTGGATCACCAACTCCTCCTCAGTAGTCTCCGCACCATCGGTCTCAAGGACTCTGCTCTCGCCTGGTTTTCCTCCTATCTCTCTGGCCGCTTCTTTAGCGTCTCGTTTTCTGGCTCTACTTCTTCTCCTCTTCCCCTTGCTGTCGGGGTTCCCCAGGGATCGGTCCTGGGTCCTCTACTCTTTTCACTCTACACATCCCCCATTGGAAAAACAATCAGTAGATTTGGTTTCCGGTACCACCTCTACGCTGATGACACCCAACTTTATACCTCCTCCTCCAACATCACCCCTGCACTCCTACAGAATACCAGTGACTGTCTCTCTGCCGTCTCAGACATCACCCCTGCACTCCTACAGAATACCAGTGACTGTCTCTCTGCCGTCTCCATGTCCTCTTTATATCTGAAACGAAATCTTTCGAAAACAGAACTTCTTGTCTTTTCTCCATCAACTGATACTGTACCTAACCCTGACATTTCCATCTCGGTATGTGGGACTACCATAACTCCCGGGCAGCAGGCTCGCTGTCTTGGAGTTATACTTGACTCTGATCTGTCTTTCACTCCCCATATTCAGTCTCTTTCACGTTCTTGTCACCTGCATCTCAAAACTTTTTCAGAATCCGCTCGTTTCTCACGACTGAAACTGCTAAAACTCTCATTATTGCTTTGATTCACTCCCGCCTCGACTACTGTAACTCTTTACTAATAGGCCTTCCTTTCTCCAAACTCTCTCCTCTCCAGTCCATCCTTAATGCTGCAGCCAGACTCATCTTCCTCTCCAGCCGCTACACCGACGCCTCCTCCCTGTGCCAGTCACTACACCGACGCCTCCTCCCTGTGCCAGTCACTACACCGACTCCTCCTCCCTGTGCCAGTCACTACACCGACTCCTCCTCCCTGTGCCAGTCACTACACCGACTCCTCCTCCCTGTGCCAGTCACTACACCGACTCCTCCTCCCTGTGCCAGTCACTACACTGGTTACCAATTCAGTCCAGAATACAGTACAAAATCCTCAGTCTCACACACAAAGCTCTCCACAATGCTGAACCTCCCTACATCTCCTCTCTCATCTCCGTCTACCATCCTACACGTTCTCTCCGATCTGCTAATGATCTCACACTAACATCTTCTATAATCCAAACTTCTCACTCCCGTCTCCAAGACTTCACTTGTGCTGTACCGGTTCTCTGGAATGCTATCCCTCAATCCCTCAGACTCTACAACAACATCCATAGTTTCAAACGTGGCCTAAAAACACATCTCTTCAGACAGGTCTATATCAGTCTCTAATTGGCCTCAACATATCCCCAACATATCCCCCCAACATATCCCCAACATATCCCCAACATATCCTCAATATATCCCCAACATATCCCCAACATATCCCCCAACATATCCCCCAACATATCCCCAACATATCCCCAACATATCCCCAACATATCCCCCAACATATCCTCAACATATCCCCAACATATCCTCAACATATCCCCAACATATCCCCCCAACATATCCCCAACATATCCCCAACATATCCCCAACATATCCTCAATATATCCCCAACATATCCCCAACATATCCTCAATATATCCCCAACATATCCCCAACATATCCCCAACATATCCCCAACATATCCCCAACATATCCCCAACATATCCTCAATATATCCCCAACATATCCCCAACATATCCTCAATATATCCCCAACATATCCCCAACATATCCCCAACATATCCTCAACATATCCCCAACATATCCTCAATATATCCCCACACCTCTTGTTTGAATAGTTATTGTGTAATATTATGTCTGATACTTGTCTTTGTTTGTACTCCATAATTGTAAGCGCTGCGGAATCTGTAGGCGCTATATAAATAAATAAATATCTATCTCATATCTATCTATCTATCTATCTATCTCATATTTTTTTCATATCTATCTCATAACTATATCTATCTATCTCATATCTATCTATCTATCTATCTATCTATCTATCTCATATCTATATCTATCTATCTCATATCTATCTATCTCATATCTATCTATCTCATATCTATCTATCTCATATCTATCTATTTATCTCATATCTATCTATCTATCTCATATCTATGTATCTCATATATATCTATCTATCTACTATCTATCTATCTCATATCTATCTATCTATCTCATATCTATCTATCTCGCTGTTGCCCAACCGGGGTGCCTCCAGCTATTGCAAAACTACAACTTCCAGCATGCCCGGACAGCCTTTGACTGTCCAGGCATGCTGGGAGTTGTAGTTTTGCAACAGCTGGAGGCACCCCGGGTTGGGAAACACAGATCTATCTCATATCTATCTATCTATCTATCTCATATCTATCAATCTCACATCTATCTATCCATCTCATATCTATCTATCTATCTCATATCTATCTGTGGTAACCACGAGTGGAACCCATGACCGCCACTAAGCTGGGGTTAGCTACTTGGTTCTTGGGGGTATTAACCCAGGGTCGGATGGTATTAACCCTTAATGTCACGTGACCCCACTGTAATCTTGGTATCTCCCGGGGTACTACAGGTCCGGGGAACTCCGTCTCCCCACAGGCTAGCAAGGAAAGAATTGACTCCACACTAGGTTGCAGTATAACGGAAGCTTTACTAACTTGAAGATAGGTGGTACAATCTCCACAGCGCTCAACCAAAGTCTCCCAAAGGGTTAACAGACAGTCTCTAGAGGACCACACAGCTTGCAGTGCCTGGACTTGATATTGCATATATGCTTGGCTCTTACGGCCGGACTAGGAGTTTTAGGTCTGCGCTATATTAGGCTTGAGATTAAAGTCACTTACTGAAGTGTCGGTAGATTTGTGGCTTTTCGCCGGAAGATAATGAATTGTCCTTTAGGAATTCTCTGATCAAGGCTGAAGTAAAGGCTTGCTATTAGTTGGGGTTACTTCATGCTTTTCTTATCTCCCTCTCATCTTTGCTCTCACTCCTCTGCGGATTCTCTCTGCTACTCCGGAGCTTCACCTCCTCTGAACTTGCTCGGACCTCCACTCTGTACTCTGAACTCCACACAACTCCTTTACTCCTCCACACCTCTACTCCACAACACCACTCCAGAACTCCTCTACACAGGAAATGTCACCCCTTATAAGGGAAGGCTGAACTAAAGCCCATTGGCCAGGCAGCTGTGGATCATAGAGTTGTCTGTATCCCCTTTAGGATTTACAATAAAGTTTCATACAAGTAATAACATAATATAACACCTTACACAAAAGTTTAGTCTAGCCCTCAGTCCTCCATTCTCACATACCCTGACTAAGCATGAGGTTGCTAGGTAACATACTTAAAGCTACAGACACCTAATAACGGATTGCTAAGTTATAACAGTGCAAATACACATTAGAAATGGTTGAGTCCCTGCAGGGGAGCCCCCAGGACACTGGATGTCTCAATCTGACAGGGCCTAAAATACCTTGACACAATTTACCTGTACTGGGACACCACATATCTATCTCATATCTATCTTTTTATCTTATATCTATCTATCTCATATCTATCTATCTATCTATCTCATATCTATCTATATCATATCTATCAATCTCATATCTATCTATCAATGTCATATCTATCTATCTATCTATCTTCTATCTATATCTATCTATCTATCTCATATCTATCTATCTCATATCTATCTATCATCTATCTATCTCATATATAGCTATCTATCTATCTCATATCTATCTATCTATCTTCTATCTATATCTATCTAACTATCTATCTATCTATCTCATATCTATTTATCTCATATCTATCTATCATCTATCTATCTCATATCTATCTATCTATCTCATATCTATCTATCTATCTCATATATATCTATCAATCTCATATCTATCTATCTATCTCATATCTATCTATCTATCTATCTATCTATCTATCTCATATCTATCTCATATCTATCTATCAATCTCATATCTATCTATCTACCTCATATCTATCTATCTCATATCTATCTATCTCACATCTATCTATCTATCTATCTATCTATCTATCTATCTATCTATCTATCTATCTCATATCTATCTATCTATCTATCTCATATATATCTATCAATCTCATATCTATCTATCTATCTATCTATCTATCTCATATCTATCTATCAATCTCATATCTATCTATCAATCTCATATCTATCTATCTACCTCATATCTATCTATCTATCTATCTATCTATCTATCTAACATCCAATGATTCCACAGCACACAGGAGTTTTTCCAAAAAAGAGAAGGTGGTTTATTCCATTCCCAGTGTTACAAAATAAGTGCTACGTTTCAGCAGCCTCTCACCGCCATTTTCAAGCATGTTCAAGTGACTTATGGGGAGGGTATATATAGCCCCTCCCGTTATTCAGTGTCATTACATAATTCTACATAATTCTACATAATAAAGTGCATATAAGGTATGATTTTCAAGTAAGCACATTATAAAGTGCATCAGTGTATAATCTCACATAAAAACAAGTGCAAATCCAAAAACGTTACAAACAAAGTGCCAGTGCATGTAATACCTTATAAACTAATCCACCTGTGTTTCATAAAAACAATAATAGCAATAATCAGTGGAGGGGGGCGTTGCACATACCATTGTAAACAAAGTACATCGCATCTCCATGCTTGTCCTCCATATTGGCGTGGATCCTCTCTAGTGCGCAGCCGCGCGCCGAATAGGCCGGAAGTTGTAGCTCACATCTTCATCCAATAGTGTAGAAGCTTCCCCGTGGTCATGGAAACTTTCCATACCTTATATGCACTTTATGATGTAGAATTATGTAGAATTATGTAATGACACTGAATAACGGGAGGGGCTATATATACCCTCCCCATAAGTCACTTGAACATGCTTGAAAATGGCGTCGAGAGGCTGCTGAAACGTAGCACTTATTTTGTAACACTGGGAATGGAATAAATCACCTTCTCTTTTTTGGAAAAACTCCTGTGTGCTGTGGAATCATTGGATGTTATATACTGAAGGAGTCCTTGACCTAGACTCTGACCTCTGCGAGCGCCTCTTCATATTTTTTCATTTTTTCTAAATTTGTAGCTGTGCTGTTCTGCTTGGGATTATCTATCTATCTTTATCTGATCCATCTAACATTATCCATGATTTTGTTGCTCTAGGTCGTCTGAAGCAGGTGGACGCAGGTGGGAATAAATTCCTGTCTGGAGTCAATTCAGGGAATTCGGTTTTCTGCCTGAACCAGGATAAAACCGTTTCCAGATCTACATCCTTCTCCTATACCAAACTAGATGGGAGTCTGAAGTATTACAGCTGTGGCCTTAATGGCTGCTGGGGTATCACTCCCACCAATGACATAATGTACCGCTACGATGTGAAGCCCACCGAATGCAGGGGAAGTCACTGGAAGAAGGTCAATGGCAAATTGGTCATGGTGGAGGTCGGCTCAGATGGCTCAGTGTATGGTGTGAACTCCGAGGGAACTGCATTTAAAAGGTAAAAGCTTTGTAGACATTGTATATCACTATTATACATGGTATATAAACAGGATGTGGCGGTATAGTGACTGACACCATAGAGCCATACGATTGATTCCTAGAGTCATTAGTATAATATTCTGCAGCTACAACCAGGATCAGCTCAGAGAATACGGATTTATACGGCTAATATTAATGAGAGCGAACAAATCTATGTGCAGGGCTCCCCTAGTGGTGGATGCAAGTAGCAGCTATGAGAGAATCGTTCAAATTAGAGAAGCAATTAATTGTACACTACATAAGATTCACTTATGGGATATGCTGTATATATAATGTGAGGGGTGGAGTCACTTATGGGGTATACTGTATATATAATGTGAGGGGTGGAGTCACTTATGGGATATACTGTATATATAATGTGAGGGGTGGAGTCACTTATGGGATATACTGTATATATAATGTGAGGGGTGGAGTCACTTATGGGATATACTGTATATATAATGTGAGGGGTGGAGTCACTTATGGGAGATACTGTATATAATGTGAGGGGTGGAGTCACTTATGGGAGATACTATATATAATGTGAGGGGTGGACTCACTTATGGGAGATACTATATATATAATGTGAGGGGTGGACTCACTTATGGGATATACTGTATATATAATGGGAGGGGTGGACTCACTTATGGGATATACTGTATATATAATGTGAGGGGTGGACTCACTTATGGGAGATACTGTATATATAATGTGAGGGGTGGAGTCACTTATGGGATATACTGTATATATAATGTGAGGGGTGGACTCACTTATGGGATATACTGTATATAATGTGAGGGGTGGAGTCACTTATGGGATATACTGTATATATAATGTGAGGGGTGGAGTCACTTATGGGAGATACTGTATATATAATGTGAGGGGTGGACTCACTTATAGGATATACTGTATATATAATGTGAGGGGTGGACTCACTTATGGGATATACTGTATATATAATGTGAAGGGTGGAGTCACTTATGGGATATACTGTATATATAATGTGAGGGGTGGACTCACTTATGGGATATACTGTATATATAATGTGAGGGGTGGACTCACTTATGGGATATACTGTATATATAATGTGAGGGGTGGACTCACTTATGGGATATACTGTATATATAATGTGAGGGGTGGAGTCACTTATGGGATATACTGTATATATAATGTGAGGGGTGGAGTCACTTATGGGATATACTGTATATAATGTGAGGGGTGGAGTCACTTATGGGATATAATGTACATAATGTGAGGGGTGGAGTCACTTATGGGATATACTGTATATAATGTGAGGGGTGGACTCACTTATGGGATATACTGTATATAATGTGAGGAGTGGACTCACTTATGGGGGATACTGTATATAATGTGAGGGGTGGAGTCACTTATGGGAGATACTGTATATAATGTGAGGGGTGGACTCACTTATGGGATATACTGTATATATAATGTGAGGGGTGGAGTCACTTATGGGAGATATTGTATATATAATGTGAGGGGTGGATTCACTTATGGGATATACTGTATATAATGTGAGGAGTGGACTCACTTATGGGGGATACTGTATATAATGTGAGGGGTGGAGTCACTTATGGGATATACTGTATATAATGTGAGGGGTGGAGTCACTTATGGGATATACTGTATATAATGTGAGGGGTGGACTCACTTATGGGAGATACTGTATATAATGTGAGGGGTGGACTCACTTATGGGATATACTGTATATAATGTGAGGGGTGGACTCACTTATGGGAGATACTGTATAAAATGTGAGGGGTGGAGTCACTTATGGGAGATACTGTATATAATGTGAGGGGTGGACTCACTTATGGTATATACTGTATATATAATGTGAGGGGTGGACTCACTCATGGGATATACTGTATATAATGTGAGGGGTGGACTCACTTATAGGAGATACTGTATATAATGTGAGGGGTGGACTCACTTATGGGATATACTGTATATATATAATGTGAGGGGTGGAGTCACTTATGGGATATACTGTATATAATGTGAGGGGTGAAGTCACTTATGGGATATACTGTATATAATGTGAGGGGTGGAGTCACTTATGGGATATACTGTATATATAATGTGAGGGGTGGAGTCACTTATGGGATATACTGTATATATAATGGGAGGGGTGGACTCACTTATGGGATATACTGTATATATAATGGGAGGAGTGGACTCACTTATGGGAGATACTGTATATAATGTGAGGGGTGGAGTCACTTATGGGATATACTGTATATATAATGTGAGGGGTGGACTCACTTATGGGAGATACTGTATATATAATGTGAGGGGTGGACTCACTTATGGGATATACTGTATATATAATGGGAGGGGTGGACTCACTTATGGGAGATACTGTATATAATGTGAGGGGTGGAGTCACTTATGGGATATACTGTATATATAATGTGAGGGGTGGACTCACTTATGGAAGATACTGTATATATAATGTGAGGGGCGGACTCACTTATGGGAGATACTGTATATAATGTGAGGGGTGGACTCACTTATGGGAGATACTGTATATAATGTGAGGGGTGGACTCCCTTATGGTATATACTGTATATATAATGTGAGGGGTGGAGTCACTTACGGGATATACTGTATATATAATGTGAGGGGTGGACTCACTTATGGGATATACTGTATATATAATGTGAGGGGTGGACTCACTTATGGGATATACTGTATATATAATGTGAGGGGTGGACTCACTTATGGGATATACTGTAAATATAATGTGAGGGGTGGAGTCACTTATGGGAGATACTGTATATATAATGTGAGGGGTGGAGTCACTTATGGGATATACTGTATATATAATGTGAGGGGTGGAGTCACTTATGGGATATACTGTATATATAATGTGAGGGGTGGACTCACTTATGGGATATACTGTATATAATGTGAGGGGTGGACTCACTTATGGGATATACTGTATATAATGTGAGGGGTGGAGTCACTTATGGGATATACTGTATATATAATGTGAGGGGTGGAGTCACTTATGGGAGATACTGTATATATAATGTGAGGGGTGGACTCACTTATAGGATATACTGTATATATAATGTGAGGGGTGGACTCACTTATGGGATATACTGTATATATAATGTGAAGGGTGGAGTCACTTATGGGATATACTGTATATATAATGTGAGGGGTGGACTCACTTATGGGATATACTGTATATATAATGTGAGGGGTGGACTCACTTATGGGATATACTGTATATATAATGTGAGGGGTGGACTCACTTATGGGATATACTGTATATATAATGTGAGGGGTGGAGTCACTTATGGGATATACTGTATATATAATGTGAGGGGTGGAGTCACTTATGGGATATACTGTATATAATGTGAGGGGTGGAGTCACTTATGGGATATAATGTACATAATGTGAGGGGTGGAGTCACTTATGGGATATACTGTATATAATGTGAGGGGTGGACTCACTTATGGGATATACTGTATATAATGTGAGGAGTGGACTCACTTATGGGGGATACTGTATATAATGTGAGGGGTGGAGTCACTTATGGGAGATACTGTATATAATGTGAGGGGTGGACTCTCTTATGGGATATACTGTATATATAATGTGAGGGGTGGAGTCACTTATGGGAGATATTGTATATATAATGTGAGGGGTGGATTCACTTATGGGATATACTGTATATAATGTGAGGAGTGGACTCACTTATGGGGGATACTGTATATAATGTGAGGGGTGGAGTCACTTATGGGATATACTGTATATAATGTGAGGGGTGGAGTCACTTATGGGATATACTGTATATAATGTGAGGGGTGGACTCACTTATGGGAGATACTGTATATAATGTGAGGGGTGGACTCACTTATGGGATATACTGTATATAATGTGAGGGGTGGACTCACTTATGGGAGATACTGTATAAAATGTGAGGGGTGGAGTCACTTATGGGAGATACTGTATATAATGTGAGGGGTGGACTCACTTATGGTATATACTGTATATATAATGTGAGGGGTGGACTCACTCATGGGATATACTGTATATAATGTGAGGGGTGGACTCACTTATAGGAGATACTGTATATAATGTGAGGGGTGGACTCACTTATGGGATATACTGTATATATATAATGTGAGGGGTGGAGTCACTTATGGGATATACTGTATATAATGTGAGGGGTGAAGTCACTTATGGGATATACTGTATATAATGTGAGGGGTGGAGTCACTTATGGGATATACTGTATATATAATGTGAGGGGTGGAGTCACTTATGGGATATACTGTATATATAATGGGAGGGGTGGACTCACTTATGGGATATACTGTATATATAATGGGAGGAGTGGACTCACTTATGGGAGATACTGTATATAATGTGAGGGGTGGAGTCACTTATGGGATATACTGTATATATAATGTGAGGGGTGGACTCACTTATGGGAGATACTGTATATATAATGTGAGGGGTGGACTCACTTATGGGATATACTGTATATATAATGGGAGGGGTGGACTCACTTATGGGAGATACTGTATATAATGTGAGGGGTGGAGTCACTTATGGGATATACTGTATATATAATGTGAGGGGTGGACTCACTTATGGAAGATACTGTATATATAATGTGAGGGGCGGACTCACTTATGGGAGATACTGTATATAATGTGAGGGGTGGACTCACTTATGGGATATACTGTATATATAATGTGAGGGGTGGACTCACTTATGGGATATACTGTAAATATAATGTGAGGGGTGGAGTCACTTATGGGAGATACTGTATATATAATGTGAGGGGTGGAGTCACTTATGGGATATACTGTATATATAATGTGAGGGGTGGAGTCACTTATGGGATATACTGTATATATAATGTGAGGGGTGGACTCACTTATGGGATATACTGTATATAATGTGAGGGGTGGACTCTCTTATGGGAGATACTGTATATATAATGTGAGGGGTCGAGTCACTTATGGGATATACTGTATATATAATGTGAGGGGTGGACTCACTTATGGGATATACTGTATATAATGTGAGGGGTGGACTCACTTATGGGGGATACTGTATATAATGTGAGGGGTGGAGTCACTTATGGGAGATACTGTATATAATGTGAGGGGTGGATTTACTTATGGGATATACTGTATATAATGTGAGGGGTGGAGTCACTTATGGGATATACTGTATATATAATGTGAGGGGTGGACTCTCTTATGGGATATACTGTATATATAATGTGAGGGGTGGACTCTCTTATGGGATATACTGTATATATAATGTGAGGGGTGGACTCACTTATGGGATATACTGTATATAATGTGAGGAGTGGACTCACTTATGGGATATACTGTATATAATGTGAGGGGTGGATTTACTTATGGGATATACTGTATATAATGTGAGGGGTGGACTCACTTATGGGATATACTGTATATAATGTGAGGGGTGGACTCACTTATGGGATATACTGTATATATAATGTGAGGGGTGGACTCACTTATGGGATATACTGTATATAATGTGAGGGGTGGACTCACTTATGGGATATACTGTATATATAATGTGAGGGGTGGAGTCACTTATGGGATATACTGTATATAATGTGAGGGGTGGACTCACTTATGGGATATACTGTATATATAATGTGAGGGGTGGAATCACTTATGGGAGATACTGTATATATAATGTGAGGGGTGGAGTCACTTATGGGATATACTGTATATAATGTGAGGGGTGGACTCACTTATGGGAGATACTGTATATAATGTGAGGGGTGGAGTCACTTATGGGATATACTGTATATATAATGTGAGGGGTGGACTCCCTTATGGTATATACTGTATATATAATGTGAGGGGTGGAGTCACTTATGGGAGATACTGTATATAATGTGAGGGGTGGACTCTCTTATGGGATATACTGTATATATAATGTGAGGGGTGGACTCTCTTATGGGATATACTGTATATATAATGTGAGGGGTGGACTCTCTTATGGGATATACTGTATATATAATGTGAGGGGTGGAGTCACTTATGGGATATACCGTATATATAATGTGAGGGGTGGACTCTCTTATGGGATATACTGTATATATAATGTGAGGGGTGGACTCTCTTATGGGATATACTGTATATATAATGTGAGGGGTGGACTCTTTTATGGGATATACTGTATATATAATGTGAGGGGTGGACTCTCTTATGGGATATACTGTATATATAATGTGAGGGGTGGAGTCACTTATGGGAGATACTGTATATATAATGTGACGGGTGGACTCTCTTATGGTATATACTGTATATATAATGTGAGGGGTGGACTCTCTTATGGGATATACTGTATATATAATGTGAGGGGTGGACTCTCTTATGGGATATACTGTATATATAATGTGAGGGGTGGAGTCACTTATGGGAGATACTGTATATATAATGTGAGGGGTGGACTCTCTTATGGGATATACTGTATATAATGTGAGGGGTGGACTCACTTATGGGAGATACTGTATATATAATGTGAGGGGTGGACTCACTTATGGGAGATACTGTATATATAATGTGAGGGGTGGAGTCACTTATGGGAGATACTGTATATATAATGTGAGGGGTGGAGTCACTTATGGGAGATACTGTATATATAATGGGAGGGGTGGACTCACTTATGGGATATACTGTATATATAATGTGAGGGGTGGACTCTCTTATGGGATATACTGTATATATAATGTGAGGGGTGGACTCTCTTATGGGATATACTGTATATATAATGTGAGGGGTGGAGTCACTTATGGGAGATGCTGTAGCTATAACGCGGCTGTCGTAATCAATATACCACCATTGTAGATCTAAGTGGCCTCTCCTTTCTATTTCAGGGAAGGGATCTCGGCTAAAATGCCTACTGGAAACTCTTGGTCCCGGCTGAATGTCCCCGGCACTTTCCGACACGTTTCTACTGATGGGGGAGTCGTGTGGCTTCTCAACCAGAATGGAGACATCCAGAAATGCATAGTCTAAGGCTCCTGAGAGCCAACCTGGTGGTGAGGTCATATGATCACACAACATAAAACCAATATAAAAATATAAAATGATAGAAAATATTGATTAAAACATAAAATAAGTTTTAAAAACCCACAACGCTTTGTTTTCTGTAATATCTATTGCATGAAATAAAACCTGCTTGTTAATGCAAAACCATTTACTGTATGTATTTTTTTCGACGCTTCAAACCAGTTCCCTAAAAATCTAGAGCAGGGGTTGCCAAGTTTAATATTTGTCTTCCTACAAGGAGAGATCGGCCATACACTGATGACTTGGGTCTGCCTGCACCCAGGACTGAAATAAAGTCTATGCGATATGCAATGTAGTTCTTCACTTACAGACTGATGCAATTTATGACGCCCGCCATTCCAAGCAGGGCCAGCCATAAATGGTTACAGTCAGCGCCAATCAATGATTCCACATACACTGCTGACACCAACCAAATATGCTACTGCTATAGCCGATGCCGGCCACAAATACCCTCTATGAAGGTGAAGGACACACAGATAGCAGCAACAGTCAAATATGCTTCAACATAAACAAAAAATGGTGATCAGCTTAAAGGGGTACTCCACTGGAAAAACATATATTTTTTTTTTAAATCAACTGGTGCCAGAAAGTAAAACAGATTTGTAAATGACTTCTATTTAAAAATCGTAATCCTTCCAGTACTTATCAGCTGCTTTTATGCTCCACAGGAAGTTCTTTTCTTTTCAATTTCCTTTGTGTCTGACCACAGTGCTCTCTGCTGACACCTCTGTCCATGTCAGGAACTTGGTTTGCTATGGGGAACAGGTTTGTTATGGGGATTTGCTCCTACTCTGGACAGTTCCTAAAATGGACAGAGGTGTCAGCAGAGAGCACTGTGGTCAGGCAGAAAGGAAATTCAAAAAGAAATGAACTTCCTGTGCATCATAACTGCAACTGATAAATACTGGAAGGATTAAGATTTTTTTAATAGAAGTAAATTACAAATCTGTTTAACTTTCTGGCACCAGTTGATAAAAAAAAAAGTTTTCCAGTGGAGTACCCCTTTAAAGAGGTATTCCAGGATTTTGTTTTTCAGCCTTTGGGCCCATGATGCCAAGTTATATTACAGCGTAACATGCTTCTATTACCTCCGAGTGGCACTTTGTCTCATTTTCATGAAGAGGACCCACACCCGTAAGTGCTGTAGGGCAAAACTTTTAATTTTAATGTTGTGCCTGACCTTTCCCAGCATTCCATGTGGCCAGAGACAATATGTCATAGATCACATGATCTCCAGGGTGGCGTGGCTATGCTGCAGTGTATTGGTGGATAAGAGGTTGAAAGGGATATACTAAAGAAATGCTATCCACCTATCTATTGCAGCATAGCCATGCCCCCTGGAGACCATGTGACTAATGACATTTTGTCTCTGGCTGCATGGAATGTGGCAAAGGTCAGCAACAATAGTAAAATAAAAAGACTTGCACTACAACACTTCTGGATGTGGGTCTCGTGCATGAAAACAGGACAAAGCAGTCCTGTTGACCAACAAGATTTCTGATCCAGTTGGTTTGCTCGAAAAGAAACTCTTAAGTCTAGAGCTTAATAAATAGTGTTGAGCGAACTGATCGTGGCGACCTGGATTTGATCCGAACTTTAGGTTTTGCTCGGCTCACTGAACTTTAGTACTTTTGCCACTTTGGTTGCCGTGAACCAGTAAAAGAGTAAAAAAATACGTAAAAAGCTGGTGGAGCAGTGGGCAGTAGGTAGTAGTATTAATATTCCTCTTTAGATATTACCAATAGCAGCAACCTTTAGGTAGTAGTAGTAGCAGCCCCCTTAGGTAGTAGTAGTAGCGGCCCCCTTAGGTAGTAGTAGTAGCCGCCCCCTTAGGAAGTAGTAGTAGCGGCCTTCTTAGGTAGTAGTAGTAGCAGCCCCCTTAGGTAGTAGTAGTAGCAGCCCCCTTAGGTAGTAGTAGTAGCAGCCCCCTTAGGTAGTAGTAGTAGCAGCCCCCTTAGGTAGTAGTAGTAGCAGCCCCCTTAGGTAGTAGTAGTAGCCGCCCCCTTAGGTAGTAGTAGTAGCAGCCCCCTTAGGTAGTAGTAGTAGCCGCCCCCTTAGGAAGTAGTAGTAGCGGCCTCCTTAGGTAGTAGTAGTAGTAGCAGCCCCCTTAGGTAGTAGTAGTAGCCACCCCCTTAGGTAGTAGTAGTAGCAGCCCCCTTAGGTAGTTGCAGTAGCCGCCCCCTTAGGTAGTAGTAGTAGCAGCCCCCTTAGGTAGTAGTAGTAGCAGCCCCCTTAGGTAGTAGTAGTAGCGGCCTCCTTAGGTAGTAGTAGTAGCGGCCTCCTTTAGGTAGTACTAGTAGCGGCCTCCTTTAGCTAGTAGCAGTAGTAGTAGTAGTGGCCCCATTTAGGTAGTAGTAGTGGTCCCCTTTAGGTAGTAGTAGTAGTAGCAGTACCCCTTTTTGGCAGTAGTAGTATCAGGAACACAGGACATGGGGCATTATATGTGGGGGTCACAGGACAGGGGGTATTATGTATGAGGGGAACATGACGGGGGGGGGGATTATATGTGGGGGCACATGACAGCCCACCCCTGTCATGTGCCCATATAATGCCCCCCTGACTTATAATAACCCCTGTCCTGTGCCCCTCACATATATTGCCCCCTGTCCAGTGCCCCTCACATATAATGCCCCATGTCCTGCCCCCTCAGGGGGCATTATATGTGAGGGGCAAAGGACATGGGGCATTATATGTGAGGGGCACAGGACAGAGGGTATTATAAGTCAGGGGGGCATTATATGGGCACATGACAGGGAGGGATGTCATGTGCCCCCATATATAATCCCCCCTGTCCTGTGTTCCTCACATACAATACCCCCCTGATATGTGCCCCTAACTTATATTTGCCCCCCTCACTTATAATATGCCCGTCCATCCATACAGCGCCCGAGCAGTGCTCACCTTTCTCACACACTGCTACATTCTTGTACTGTGAGTGAGAGCTGCGGGGACGTGATCTCCGGGCGCCGGCGCGATGATGTGATGTCATCCGGCTGACCTGCCGTGGATGGCGTCCCCGCGGCTCTCACTCCCACTGCAAGAATGACGCAGCGTGAGAAAGATGAGGGAGTGGAGGAGCGGGACAGCTGACAGCTCCCTCTCCGCCATACTGTAAGCTGTCCGTCAATTGCTCCGCACGGCAAAACAAGGCGTGCACACGAATCGTGGGACTTCAGTGACTGAAGTCCCGCGATTCGTGCGCACGCCTTGTTTTGCGCATTATTGGCTTTATCGGCAGGTTAGAAGCCGATACCGGGAAAAAACGTGAATATCGGCCGATAATCGGTCGATCCCTAGTCCTATGTCTTGTGGCTGCTTGCATATTGCCGGCGGCCACAAGAGTGAAGAGCCAATGGCCATCATAAAAGTTCTGACCCACATGAAATAAAATAAACTGATGGCAGAGGAGGCTGCCAAGGCTGTAGGCTGCAGTTATGGTATAGAGTGTACAGGTGAATGGGGAAGTGTGGATCTGTCTGTTCAGGTCACTACAGGACCGGCTCTGCATGCTAAGAGAGACCTATGGAAGAAGAAAGAGATAGTACAGGGTGAGGACGGCATCTGGAGAGTTGGTAAAAAATACTGGGTGTGCCAAGAGCCTTGTACTCCATGGCAGCTTATACGTGGCCACGTATACTAAGCAAAGGGAAACATTTCTAGTGTAGTATCCTTACATTGGGACCTCAGAATTCAATAATGCGGAAATTTTGTTTGTACAGATTTGCATTATTTGTATCTTTTACGACCTAGGTAAAACAATAAAGGTACCTGTTCTGTCTGAGACACCACATAACCATCTTACGTTTTTCAAACACTATGAGTGGACTTCATCTAACTACCTAAGGGGAACCTATATGAATATGTCCTTGTCTACCGGCACTGATTTTGGCCCCTGCAGGCCGGTTTGTAGCGTTGATATAGGCTGGCTAGGTAAGCAAATTTCGGAAAAATTGCATTGTCTTCCAAAAAGCTTGAAAATTTAGTTTCATTGTTCTTGAAGAAGCCATTCATTTTGTAGCTCAAATACTACTATTCTTAATTGGAGAAGATCTTCTATAATACAATGAACCATATTGGGGGTGACCTCAAGCATTTCTATCAGGGCAGCATCAATCGATTTGGAGACAAGATCTTCGTGGTGAAGATAATACTGGGTAGTTATAGTTTAAGGATTTTCATCTTTCTTCTAAAGTGTGACAAAAATTGTCAGTTGAGCCAACCATTGTGGGAAAGCCATTTGTACATATCCCAATGTAGTGATTCCAAGAAGATTGCATAAGGTGAGCGACCATACACAAGATAGAAGGAGGTTGATGGTTGAACATTGGTTGAGTCAAAAATTGCCTGATGAATGATTGTTTCTTTAATGCACCCAGATACATTTTAGTCCACAATGATGTCAGCATACACAACCCACTGGTAGAGAACCGCCCTGCATCCTCTAGTGGCCACAAGAAGAAGCTGGAAGATACCAATGACTGTGGGTGAAACCAAGGTGAATATGTCTTTTTTTTTCTCCTGGGGGGTCATTTCAACAGGGAGAAGCTTATATACAGGGGAAAAGCTAACTAGAGGGGGGCAAGTAAACTATTGAGGGCACCTATATATAGAGAGCAAGCTAACTACAGAAGAAAAGCTAACTACAGGGGAGCCCTATGTACAGAGGGAAAGCTACTTACAGGGCAAACTAACTATAGATATAGAGATCCCTATATACAGGGGGCAAGTTAACTACAGGGTAAAAGCTAATTACAAGAGGAGCCCTATATACAGGGGAAAGCTACCTACAGGTCCAAGCTAACTACAGAGAATCCCAATATACAGAGGACAAGCTTACTACAAGGGGAAAGCTAACTACACTCGACCCCCATATACTTTCTCTTTTATTTACAAAATGCACAAAGGCCAAAATAACATGGAGGGGCAAAATTATTTGCAGGTACTGGGCATTTGATCCAGTAGGTCAGGTCCAGTAGTGGGTCGAAATTGTTCTTGGCCTCAATAATGGTCAGGGTCCCATTTCCTACCACTATAGCTGTACTAACACAATATCTTAAAGCAGAATGTCAAATTTTTCTATTCTTTTTATTTTACAGAAGCTGGAAACCTCTTGTGGCCAGGGACGTGCACACGTAGACTCAAAAGGGGCTTAAGCCCCTGCCCTTTTAATGCATCTGCCCTATGATGCCCTCTCTGATTGGGAACTCCATGGAATGATGTAGGTTTCATTTAGCTGAAATGACTGCCAGAGGTCCCTTACCTCAGGAATTGTGTTTTGTTATCAAACGTAAGGTTTTTATAAACCTTCTTTTTAATAATTAGTGACATTTTTTGTACTTGTACCCCTGCCCCCCAAAATGTCTGTGCACGTCTCTGCTAGTGGCCATGGGTCCTTGGGTCCTGTCGTAATGCACATAAGTTAATAGAACACCACATCAAATGAAACAAGCTAAATCCTATACAACAAACTACAACAATTTACCACACCCCAGGGGGCAGGAGAACATCACCACTAGTCCCTCCCCTGCCTAATGTGATATGTGACACATGGAGGGATTAAGGCGACAAATAAAAGGTTCCGAACCTGTTGGTCATCACAGTAGGAGTCATCATGATCCAGATCCTCGGTCTTGTGCTGTTGTACACAGGAGCTGCTGCAGGTAACTTCTTTCCTCCTTTATGGAGTCAGTACTTGTATTGGGAGGGATTCCTATAACAAGACTCCCTGATGGAACTGCTCTTCATGCCTTTTTATTTCTTGTACAATTTTTATTGTGTCATTCTCATTTTCCTTGGATTGTCTCATTGCTTCTCTTCTCAGGACTGCTGTGCACTTTGGTTCCTGGAAATCTGACACAGATCGATGCAGGCGCTGGTCAGGTCTATGGTGTGAACTATGATGACAACATCTTCCAATGGGTGGGCACATACTGGAAGCAGATTCCTGGCAAGCTGATCCATGTGACGGTCGGTCCAGCCGGTGTCTGGGGAGTCGACAGAATGAATTATATCTTTAAATTACAAGATGACGACTGGTTGCCTGTAAATGGTAAGGACATCTTTACTGCCTTAAGGTCTTCTCGGTCTGCACCATTTCCGACCTATTCCACTCCAAATGTGTAAACACAAAAGCGACAGAATTCACTTTATCATGGCAGCTAGTGTTCAGCCAACATCTCTCTTATGTGTATGGCTACCCTTGGCTTTAAAGTTTTGGAATTTACAGCTGTCCGCTGACACCTATCTTTCCCAATCCCTCCATACACATGGATGTTGATAGATTCCTACTAACAGTTTCTGCAGAACATACCCGAGCTGCTGAGTTTGCTTTTCTCTGATCTGTAATGTCTGAGCACATGAGATTATCAAATATATCTATCTATTTTATATGATCTAATATCTATTTATTTAGCTATTTGTCCATTGCACTCATCACCCTCGGAAAGAATTTTTGGAATGTCAAACGAAACCCATCAGGGCTGCCCCGTTATCCCCGATGGTTTTTGTTTTGTCAATAGGACACCTTGTATGTGCTATTCGTATGGACTCAAGAATCACGGGGGTTAATAGAGGGAACAGGTATCACTCTATATCCCTATACACGGATGACATAATATTGAGTTTAACAAATCCTTCAGAATCGTTGCTGGGGGTGATGTCTGCAATATAACTATATGGGGGGGCTATCAATGTATCTCTTAAACAAACATAAAACTAAGGCATTAGCTATAGGTATAAGGGAAAAAGACTTAAAGGAGTACTCCGCCCCTAGACATCTTATCCCTTATCCAAAGGATAGGGGATAAGATGTCTGTTCATGGTGGTTCAGTTGCTGGGACCCCCCACGATCTCCAGCCTGTGAACCCAGTAATCCACTGAACGGTGAAAACTCTGCTCCATGTCAGATTACGAGCGACCACAGCAGTCACACCCCCTCCTCTAAACATTTATGGAGGGGATGTGAGGACCTCAATCAGACATCTTTATCCCCTATGTGTCGAGGGGTGGAGTACTTCTTTATGACAGAATAGTACAGCCTATTGGGGGGTCAGACTTACAGAAAAAAATTAACAACATGTATTTTGTATGCTGCTAAAAATTAACATCGAGGCAAAAAGTACCTTATCCCTTCTTTGCCTGTTTCCTATCTGGGGCCAGACTGGGACCAAAAAAAGGCTAAGCTAAGCAGCCCATTATTTCTAAACAAAATTTCCAATGATGACAAATATAATACTGGTATACTGATTTTGCGTTGTCTGTTATATTTAGCATGTCAGTCATTTGGCATGATGTAATGATAAAAAGAATAAAACACAATGAAATGCAACACATAAAGTGCAATATCTTTTATAAAAGATTTAAAAAAAACAATAATATAATATAATAACATTTTACATTTTACTGTTTTTGGCATATACTTTTTCACATTCAAAAGGGAAAAAAACGACTGTGGATTCAGCAATTTTCGTAGAAGTTCAATGGTTACTGCAACTCAATGATGTCATCAGAATCGAGCTCCATTACTGTATCTTCGTCTGTTGCCATCAACATGAAAGAGCTTAAATGCTCCTGAGATATAGAACTTCTCAGACGGTTCTTAATAAACTTCAAAATGGAGAAACTTCTTTCACATGCAACTTAAGTGTAAGACGATATAAGAAGAAATGTGTAGGCTAAACCAATGACATTGTAGGTACCAGGTAACAAATTACAGTGCTGGAGATTCTTGTAGCAGTAAATAGTTCAGTTTCTACAGGCAGAGGGTTGTAATTTCCTACTGTATTTGGTCTTTTGTTATGTCCTCTTAGGCCATTTTCACACTGCCGTTGTGCCTCATCAGAAAATGTATTTTTTAAATTTATTTTGTATTTATTTTTATGCCTTTAACATCCGTTATCCGGACGGGGCCCAATTACTATTATGGGGTCCGTCAGGCACCATTGTTTTTTAACGAAAGTAGCAGGAGAAAAATACGCTGCATGATGTACTTTTTCTCCTGCTATTCTTCCGGTTCCCTGACGTGTTCAAATGGAAGTGTGAAAGAAACCTAAATGGTATGCAGCCTCATCTTTACCCCCACCTATAAATCAACTCTTGTTTCCCTATGATTGACTTCTGTCACCTGTTTGTTACTTGTTCTTGCCTTACAGACATTTGTTTATGCAAAAGTTGATGATCGATACCAGAGCTGCAGGATGTCAGGAAAAAGGCTTCGGTGCACGCATTGTGCAATATACTTTTCTCGGGCCCTTCAGTTCTCTGATAAACAATGATATTTACAAAAGGCAAAAAGTTGTTTTGTATATGAACGAGAAAAGTAAATGATAGATCAATGTATGTTATTAGATATTCTGGCATTTCTACAATCACTGGTTCCCTTGGTAATTTGTGTGCCCCAGTTCTGTATGTTTCTTAGTGCAGTGGTTCTCAAGCTTTTTTCCTGGGTACTCCTTGACAGCCCATTCCCAAAAAATTGTACCCCCATATTAGAGACATTTTGTAGTGATTATAGTATAATTCATATACTTTACTTTCCTCTATAACAGGCCCCCTGTTCCTCTCCCTATGCCCCCTGATTTACAGGTGACGTCTTCTCTAACCGGAGTTGTTAACTATTCTTTACTATCTGGCCTAGACCGCCATTAAGATTTTTCCCATACAAGTCTTCTCCACAGAACCAGCCAAACAAACATTTAAGGCTCCTTTCTACAGTACAATACCCACCTCTTTACAAACTACCCATATTTAGTGTCACACACAGTAATAGTACCCGCTTTGTGTCGCCATAAAGTTTTTAGGCCCCTCTATGTCCCCAAATATAGCTGTAGGGCCCCAAACTGCCCCCATATATAGTTGTAGGCCACCATACTGTCCTGCTTTGGTGCTCCACTGCTCCTCTGGTCTGGGGACCTATTGTTATGTCTCAGAACAGTAGGTCCCCGGTCTGCAGGGGCAGTGGAGCCAGAAAGCTGATGGTAGTTACTTCCCACAGCAGCCCAGTGCCCGTGCTTCCCCTTCGTGGTCCTCCTGCTCCGCTCCTCGGTGCAATGACGTCAGCCTACCATTTCTTTCAAAATGGTCCAGACCAGTAACCAGTGGCAGTGGCTGCCATTACTGATTCATTTTCAAGTACCCCCTGGAGAACTGCTAAGTACCCCTGGGGGTACTTGTACCCCAGGTTGAGAACTACTGCCTTAGTGGATATGAATTCTGCTATATAGTTGTAACACTCACGTTTCTGAAGACAGGAACTCCGGTGTATGTGGATCTGCTGGACCGGAGTCTAAGGTGCCGCTGGTTTTCACCAGAGCCCACCGCAAATTGGGATGGGCTTGCAGCTGCAGGCGACACCCAGGTTGCTACCCCTGGCACAGCTCGACCACACAGGCGGCTGAGGAGATGCGAGGCACAGGAGAAACACCCGGAGAGTGACGGACTGGGGCTCGCATGCGGGCGCGTCCCGCGATGCGAGTCCCGGCCCCGTCGGCAGCAGTAGGTAAGGGGACCATGCACTCACGGCCAGCGTATGAGGAGGAGCGCATAGCGTAACAATAGTTATTTGTTCTGTGTCTGTTCAGGGCTGGCTCGGCCTATAGGCAAAATAGGCAGCTGCCTAGATCGCCCTCTTCATGGGGGGGGGGGGGGGGGCACCGCTCTGCCTGCCAAAGGAAAGTTAGACAACCAGCATCCAAACCACTCGCTCAGCCAGCAACATGATGCTGCTGGCTGTGCGAGTGGTTTGGGTGCTGGTTGTCTAGCTTTCCTGTGTGTCACCCCAGTAGTCAGCTAATTACATGAGGAGGGGGCTTGTCACAGTGTGTCTCCCCAGTAGTCAGCTAATTACATGAGGAGGGGGCTTGTTACAGTGTGTCACCCCAGCAGTTAGCTAATTACATGAGGAGGGGGCTTGTTACAGTGTTTCACCCCAGTAGTAAGGTGATTACATGATAAGGTTTGTTACAGTGTGTCACCCCAGTAGTAAGATAATTACATGAGGAGGAGGCTTGTTACAGTGTGTCACCCCAGTAGTAAGGTGGGGTGTGCCAAAGGGCCGGCCAATGGGCGGAGTCAAGGAGGCGGCAAAATTAGCTTTTGCCTTGGGTGACAAAAATCCTTGCATCAGCCCTATATCTGTTGCCTCTTTATTTGTCACCGAAACTCTTTGCATGAGGACTGAACATATCCACGAGAAAGTATATTGCACAATACGTGCGCCGTAGCCTTTTTCCGACATCGGGCAGCTCTGGTATCGATGATCTACTTTTGCATAAACAAATGTCTGTAGGGAGAGAACAAGTAACAAATAGGTGACAGGTACTGTGACGGGTATTAGATGTTGCAAAATTCATAGGAAAACAAGGAAGGATTTATAGGGAGGTAAAGATGAGGCTGTATACAATTTAGAGGACATAATAAAAGACCATGGCAAGTTTTTAGAACTCATTTTGTAAATTTTGTGGGCTTCCATTTCTACGCAGTACATTTTTCAGTAAATATGACCCCTTCTCTTTATTCTGTAGGTCCATACGATTAAAATGATCCCCTACTTATATAGGTTTCATTTTGTCTCACTTCTGAAAAAAATCATAACTACATGCAGGAAAATTAATATGTTTAAAAATGTCCTTTTCTGACCGCCATAACTTTTTATGGGGATGTATGAGGGCTCATTTTTTGAGACGTAATCTGAAGTTTTTAGCGCTACCATTTATGTTTTGATCAGACTTTTTGATCGCTTTTTATTTATTTTATTTTTTTGTGGTATAAAAAGTGGCCAAAATGGGGATTTGCTCCTACTCTGGACAGTTCCTAAAATGGACAGAGGTGTCAGCAGAGAGCACTGTGGTCAGACAGAAAGGAAATTTAAAAAGAAAAGAACTTCCTGTGGAGCATATAGCAGCTTATAAGCACTGGAAGGATTAAGATTTTTAATAGAAGTAATTTACAAATCTGTTTAACTTTCTGGCACCAGTTGATTTTAAATAAAATATTTTCCAAATATTTCAAAATCTGGACTTCAAGCTTCAGTAATGGAATAACTAAGCCGACACTTGGTTAGATTTAATGAAGAAATGTGGTGTCCCGGTACCATATGGTATACCGTACCTTTTATGGTGGTCCCAAAAGTCAGAGTTACTTTGTTCCAGTAGGGTCCTCCTGGTGGGATAGCCCCTAGTCACCTCTTCCTTCTTCCATTTTGTGATGTTTGTATATGTATTTAATTGCATATTTAATTGTGTATATAGTGTCGCAGGACCTTAAGTCATGTGATGAATGTTAATTCTCTTAGGGCATGTTGAAAGACCTTCCTAGGTCACATGGGTGGTCACATGCCTAGACCATAATTCCTTGTGTAAAGATAATGACAGATGGTATGGCCAATGAGCTCAAGGCTAGCTTCTGCCCATATAAGGGAGCTGCCAGCCTATCCTCGCTCTCTTGGGTTCCAGACTAGCAGAGAGTAGAGATCAGTGCAACTTTCAAATACAAGACCAGGCCGAAGCCTGATAATACCAAACCGTGAGTTACAATACAACTCCCCGCTAAAGTCCGCGTGACTGCTGGACCTAAACTCAATCCCCTAAATCCAGCGGAACAGCGCATATAAATCTCCTAAGCTTTAAAACTCACAAGGTCCCAACCAACTGTCAGGATCCTCATAGACTCTGATTGCATAAAGACTGTTCCTGTTTGATACTGCATAAAACCTGCAGTAAAAGTTCCAACAGTTTTCCGAAACCTCCGGTTGTGGACATTCATTTATTATACCTCCCTATCGCTCTTGCGACGGGTGGCGATAGGACAAGAATATACAGAGGAGCCCTCACCCTGGCGTCACGACAGTTAAGGGTTAAACCAGCACCCTTTCATCACTGCACAGCTACACCCCATATACCCTACACCCCCACAAGCTTACCACAGAAGCAACATCCAAACATTTGCATTCCCAACAGGTAAATTTTGTCATTGCAGTGGGTCAGGATGAAAACATAATTCCTGGACGAACATAGAATTACAGAAGATTTATATATATATATATATATATATATTGAACACCAGGAAAGAACAGAAACAGATCTGGTGAACAAGTCTCACACGGTCTGTAAAAACTGAACTATTTACTGCTACAAGAATCTCCAGCACTGTCATTTGTTACCTGGTACCTACAATGTCATTGGTTTAGCCCACACATTTCTTCTTATATCGTCTTACACTTAAGTTGCCTGTGAAAGAAGTTTCTCCATGTTGAAGTTTATTAAGAACCGTCTGAGAAGTTCTATTTCTTAGGAGCATTTAAAGGGGTACTCCACTGGCCAGCATTTGGAACAAAATGTCTCAGTTGTCCCACTTTGGTCCCCGGTGCACTCTTTATTTTGGTTCCCTGTGGTCAATACGTAATACTGCAGCTTTGTGAATTGATGTCCTGCTTCGGCCAGTGGTTGGCTGAGTAGCAATGTAACCAGAAGGAAAACCAGTGTAGTGGCTTAATATGTCACCGGTTACTGGTGGGGGAAGGACATAGATGCTGTCTGTGATCCTGAAAGACGCAGCATGACGTATTGACCACAGGGAACCAAGATGAGGAGTGCACCAGGACCGCAGCGGGACAACTGAGGCAATGGGGGAGCGGTGGAAGGCAAGTTTATTTTTATTTTTTTTAACGGCAGAATGGGAATGTTAAAAAACAAAAAACCCTATTCAAGACTACTCCTTTAATTCCTTACTTTCCCTTGCGGTTAGTTAATGGAAATATAGTTGTTCAGGGCCAGGCCCAGGGCTGAAAGCCTGTTCATGGTCAAGTATACTAACACCATTAGGACATCGGGCTGAAATGTACAACCTGTACCCACTTCTGCTGTTTGACAAGTGCTCTGGAGCTGAGGGCTCTTCATACCCGATGGGTCCTGGTTACTATCAGCAGCCAGGACCCACAGCTATTACCGGCCAATCGCCGATCGGGCCGATATCCGGCATTAACCCTTTAGACGCTGTGAACAAAGTTAATCATGACGTGTAAATGAAAAAGAAACAACAACAATATTTGCTGGCTAGCCTCTGGAGCTGACCGGGTATTGTGAATAAAAGCTAAAAAATAAAAAAAAGTTAATAGATATGAATAAGCCCCTGATAAAAGTTTAAATCACTCCCCTTTTCTCCCATTTATTTAAAAAAAAAAATAATAATAATTATATAACCAAAATAAACATGTCCAAACTCTTAAAAATTGTATATTATATGAAAAGGTCAATGGCGTAAATTTAAAAAATACTGAAGTCCTAAAGTGCAGATTTTTGGTCTCCTTATAAACCATTAAAACATGTAAACAAAGTGATTAAAAAGTCCATCAAAATAAAAATGGTGCCATAAAAAACTACAGATCATGGTGCAAAAAAAAAAAAGAGCCCTCACACATTCCTGTATACAGAAAAATAAAAGCGTTATAGGGGGTCAGAATTGGATAATTTTAAGGATTCCCGTTTTTGTTTTTTTTTTATACAAAAAGTTATAATTTTTTACAAGTACCGTAGTAAAATTTAACAAAACCTAAATAAATTGGTATCATAGTGTGTCATTTTACCAAAAGGCATGCTGCGTAGAAACAGAAGCTCCCAAAAGTAGCAAAATAAAGTTTTTTTTTTTCAATTTTACCCCACAAATTATAATTTATTTTCTTTTACTGTATGTTTTATTGTAATATTAGTGATGTCATTGCAAAGTACAAGTCGTCATATGGGTCTAAATCCATACATTGCTCATTTGCTTCCTTGATGTAAAGTTTTACAGCGGGGCCTTTACAGTTTTACTGCCCCAGGCGGCATGTGGGTAAGATGTTACATCTGATCTGATCTTTAAATGACCTGACCGCAGATTTTACAAATTTTAGAATCACCACGCGGCCCTCACCTCTAAGGTTTGGACCAAACAATCATTGAGCAGTGTAAAAGGCTCACTAAAATCAGTTTCTAGATCTCCTAGATTAGTGCACATATTAGGCATCGGTCTGCCCATCCAAAAAGACTTGAAATCAGAATTGTGGCACACAGACACTTCCTCTTTAAGAGGCTTGTCAGACTAGCTGGTGCAGTGGCGGATCCAGAGTTTTATGTCGGGAGGGGCTATGACTGCACAGGGGAATGTCCGCACGGAAAATCTCAGCACTTGGAATAGTGGCAGGAAGGGCCTTTGGGGGGGAAGTCAATTGCCTCATTGCCTCCCCGAAACCGCCACTGAGCTGGTGCTACTCTCTTCTTCTGAGGCTACATTTCTGGCTCCGCTCCTCACTATGAATGACGTGAGGGGTGTGGATAAAGAGACATGCACAGCACATCTATACACAACTCACCACTGTGAAGCAACCTCACGTGAGTCAGGTCACACTGCTGAGACTCTCGAAAAGTGGCGGCCGTGGCTCTTTCCCTAAGTTATACCTAGAGCGGGTGGCCCGGCCTATGCGGCTTGATGTCTGATCTACATTTGAATAAGGTACTGCTGGCGGCCACTACTTTTAAAGCGGTGGCTGCAGCCTGTGGCTTCTCCTGATAGTTTAAGTGCGTCACATCAGGGCAGGCCAACAGACAACCTGGCCCACCTGGTAAATGCCCGATGGCCAGTCCAGCCCTGCTTCTATCTATCTATCTATCTATCTTTCTCTGATTCACCTAACATTATCCATAATTTTGTTGCCCTAGGTCATCTGAAACAGATAGATGCAGGTGGGAATAAATTCCTGTCTGGAGCCAATAAATACGATTGGGTTTACTGCCTGGACCAGGATCAAACCGTTTCCACATCGGACGTCTTCTCCTATACCGAACTAGATGGGAGTCTGAAGTATTACAGCTGTGGCCCTTATGGCTGCTGGGGTGTCAACCGCTACAATGACATATATTACCGCCATGATGTGAAGCCCACAGAATGCTGGGGAAGTTACTGGCAGCAGATAAGAGGCAGTTTAGTCATGGTGGAGGTCGGCACAGATGGCTCAGTGTATGGTGTGAACCCACAGGGAACTGCATTGAAAAGGTAAAAGCTTTGTAGACATTGTATATCACTATTATACATGGTATATAAACAGGATGTGGTGGTATAGTGACTGACACCATAGAGTCATAAGATTTACTCCCAACCTGTACAAATTCGGCATGTCATTAGTATATTCTTATTGTCAGGGGCATAAACAGAAATAAGAGGGCACCACAGGAGACATCACAAGAGGTCCCACGGGGGGGGGGGGGCACGTCCGCCGAAAGTTCATCGCTGGTGATAATTTCATAGTACAATGTATCTCTATATATAAATATAAATCTGCCACACACTGCACCCTCTGAATATAATACTGCCACAAACTGTGCCCTGAAATCGTGCTGAAAAACTCGGCTCATACTAGAGTATATACGGTAATTGATGTAAATAACAGTCATCATAATTCTCATGTTATCAACTATTAAGAGGAATTTTATTGGATAAACCTCCTAATGAAAACAGAATTGTTTTTAAACATAAAAAAAACTTACAATGCCATGTTTCAAATTATTACGCACAGTAAGTTTCAAAACACTTTATAGGTTGTAAAGAACTGAAAATTGTCATTTGTTGTGTTTGCAGCATTTGCTGAAATCAAAAGCTATTTACATCAAACTTTTAACAACATTTTAACTTTTAAACAATTTAACAGGTCACGTTACATTTTAACATAGGACCCCTTATTTGATAGCAGCTTCACAAGTCTTGCATCCATTGAACTTCTTAGTTTTTGGATAGTTTCTGCTTGAATTTGTTTGCAAGATGTCAGAATAGCCTCCCAGAGCTGCTGTTTGGATGTAAACTGCCTCCCACCCTCATAGATCTTTTGCTTGAGGATGCTCCAAAGATTCTCAATAGGATTGAAATCAGGGTAGGATGGAGGCCACACCATGACTTTCTCTCCTTTTATCCCCACATCAGCCATTGATGCAGAGGTATTCTTTGGTGCATGAAGATGATTTTATTACGGAAAGCATAGTTTTTCTTTCTGTACCAGGCAAGAAAGTGGTCAGTCAGAAACTCCACATACTTTGCTGAGGTCATCTTTACACCTTCGGGGACCCTAAAGGCGCCACCCAGCTCTCTTTCCATGACTCCGGTCCAAAACACATAATTGAGTACACCCCTCACATTTCATTTTTGGAAATAATTTATCAGTGAAAACACTGAAGTATTACCCTATTGTCAATGTCAATATGTTGTGAGGCCACCATTATTTTCCAGCACTGTCTTAACCCTTTTGGGCATGGATTTCACCAGAGCATCACAAGTTGCCACCCTTCCATGATGACATCACGGAGCTGGTGGATGTTAGAGACCTTGTGCTCCACCACCTTTCGTTTGAGGATGCCCCTCAGATGCTAAATAAGGTTTAGGTCTAGAGACATGCTTGGCCAGTCCATCACCTTTACCCTAAGATTCTTAAGCAAGGCAGTGGTGGTCTTGGAGGTGTTTGGGGTCATTATCATGTGTTAATACTGTCCTGCAGCCAAGTCTTCAAAGGGAGGGGATCATGCTCTGCTTTAGTATGTCACAGTACATGTTGGCATTCATGGTTCCCTCAATGAACTGTAGTTTCCTGGTGCCAGCAGCACTCATGTAGGCCCAGACCATGACACTTCACCACCATGCCTGACTGTAGACAAGACACACTTGTCTTTGTACTCCTCACCTGGTTATTGGGATCACACATGCGAGAGAGAGAGAACACCAAATTTAACACATCTTCTCCCCATTCACACCTAAGACCTTGTAACACTAATGAGTCACTTAGCACCGGGGGGATAGGTAATTGGTCCCAATTTGGAACTGTGAGAGGTGGACTCACTTATGTGAGAGACTGTAGCTATGACGCTACTGTCCTAATCAATATATCTTCATTGTAGATTTAAAGGGGTACTCCACTGCCCTAGCGTCCGGAACATTTTCTTCCGAATGCTGGGTGCGGGGGTCGTGATGTCACGACCACGCCCCTTGTGACGTCACCCCACGCCTCCTCAATGCAAGTCTATGGGAGGGGGTGTGGCATCCGCCACACCCCCTCCTATAGACTTGCATTGAGGGGGCATGGCGTGACATCACAAGGGGTGTAGTCATGACGTCACGACCCCCGCAGCCCGCACCCAGCATTCGGTACAAAATGTTCAGGACGCTGGGGAAGAGGAGTACCCCTTTAAGTGTCCTTTTCTCTCTATTTCAGGAAGGGGATCTCGGCTATGAATCCTACTGGAATATCTTGGAGTTGGTTGGATATGCCTGTCAGCTTACAACATGTATCTTATGATGAGGGAAACCTGTGGCTTCTCACCCAGAATGGAGACATCTTTAAATGCAGAGCTAATGGCTTCTGAGACCCAACCCGGCAGTGAGGTCCCATGATGTCACGTCACAGAACCAACTCACAGCAAAAAGGATGCACGCTGTTCTTTGTGATTCAGACATAACGGGAAAAATATAAAAAAATTTAATGTGATAATAACAAATAATATCTAAAATAAATTAAAAACAACACTACATTCAATTTTTGTAATATTTATTGCATGAAATAAAACCTGCTGGTTAATGTAGAACCATATGTCTTTTTCTCAGTAGACACTTCAAAGCAGTTCCCCAAAAATCTAGGACAGGGGTTGCCAAATATAATATTTGTCCTCCTGGAGGCAAGAAGTCTTCCATACACTGATAACCCCCCCAGTATTAACAGGTTTATATACAGGGAGATATCTTCTATACGTCCCTGTATATATACCTGTTAGTGTCTTCCTATAACCTGTATATAACCACCTATGTATATCCTCTATGTGTATGATGCAGCTTTACAACCCCGGCCACTCTGTCCCTCTGCTTCACCTTGGTTACAGACTTGTACGGTAGACCAGTACGGTGGTGGCTCGGGGGCCTCCATGCTGTGTGGTGAGTTAAAGGGGTACTCCGGTGGAAAACTGTTTTTTTTTTTTTAAATCAACTGGTGCCAGAAAGTTAAACAGATTTGTAAAATATTGCTATTAGAAAATCTTAATCCTTCCAGTACTTATTAGCTGCTGAATACTACAGAGGAAATTCTTTTCTTTTTGGAACACAGAGCTCTCTGCTGACATCTCTGTCCATTTTAAGAACTGTCCAGAGTAGGAGAAAATCCCCATAGCAAACATATGCTGCTCTGGGCAGTTCCTAAAGTGGACAGAGGTGCCAGCAGAGAGCACTGTGTTCCAAAAAGAAAAGCATTTCCTCTGTAGTATTCAGCAGCTAATAAGTACTGGAAAGATTAAGATTTTTTAATAGAAGTAATTTGCAAATCTGTTTAACTTTCTGGCACCAGTTGATTTAAAAAAAAAAAAAAAGTTTTCCACCGGAGTACCCCTTTAAAGTAGTCTATGGTCCTTCTGCTTCTGGTCACCCACAGCTATCCTGCACGCTTACCAGCAGCCTCTACCTCTTACTCATCCTCTTCATTGAGCCCCATGGAACAGTATGTTCTGAAGCCTCAGGGAAAGGCTTGCAAACAAATACCGGCCATGGAAATTTCCATAATTAATTATATATTTGTGGCATCACAGGAAGCTCCGCCCATGCCCATACACGTTGATTCACATACCAGCCCAGCATCAGCAAATTAACCCCTCAGCCACAGTCTGGCAGTGAGGTCCACAGCAGACGGGCAGGGGTAGATTGACAACTCATGGGGACCCCGGGCAGGAGTGGATCATTGGGGTCCCTATGTGTGAGCCACAACTATATAGGTGCATTGGCCACATACAATAAAATTTATTTCTCCTACCTTAAATGAGGGTGCATTCACACCACATTTATGGCATATGGGAACCGGATCCAGCTGGGAAATGTGCTAACCGGGCGCTCCCGTATCCCAGGCCCGGCCCCCATCTCATTCATTTGAATGAGCTGACCAGAGTCAGATTTTGACACCGGGCGGCTCATTTTTTCCCTGTATCCGGTTTTGTGACCGGACTGAGGACTGTGGTATACTACGGTTTTTAGTCCGGTCACAAAACCGGATATGGGGAGAAAATGAGCCGACAGGAGTCACTATGTGACTCCGGTCAGCTCGTTCAAATAAATGAGATGCGGGAATGGGACCAGCTGGGATACAGGAGCGCACGGTTTGCACATTTCCCAGCCGGATCCGGTCCTTGTCTGCCATAAACGTGGTGTGAATGCAGCCTAATACTGTAACTGAATATCTTCACACAATGACTGGATAACACCACCATACCATGACTGAACAATACCACCATACCAAGACTAGATAACACTGCCATACCATGACTGGACAATACCACCATACCAAGACTAGATAACACCGCCATACCATGACTGAACAATACCACCATACCAAGACTAGATAACACCACCATACCATGACAGAACAATACCACCATACCAAGACTAGATAACACCACCATACCATGACTGAACATTACCACCATACCAAGACTAGAAAACACCGCCATACCATGACTGAACATTACCACCATACCAAGACTAGATAACACCGCCATACCATGACTGAACAATACCGAACAATACCACGACTAGATAACACTGTCATATCATGACTGAACAATACCACCATACCACCATACCAAGACTAGATAACACTGTCGTACCATGACTGAACAATACCACCATACCAAGACTAGATAACACCGCCATACCATGACTGAACAATACCGCCATACCAAGACTAGATAACGCCGCCATACCATGACTAGATAACACCGCTATACCAAGACTAGATAACACTGCCATACCATGACTGAACAATACCACCATACCAAGACTAGATAGCACCGCCATACCATGACTGAACAATAGCACCATACCAAGACTAGATAACACCGCCATACCATGACTGAGCCATACCATCATACCAAGACTAGATAACACCGTCGTACCATGACTGAACAATACCACCGTACAAGCTATCATTCTGCATAAGGGTACTGTTACGCCTGCCCCGACCTTCTGCTACGTCTGACCTTGCCTCTGCCTAGTCCTTCTGTCCCACGCCTTCTCAGCAGTCAGCGAGGTTGAGCCGTTGCTAGTGGATACGACCTGGTTGTTACTGCCGCAGCAAGACCATCCCGCTTTGCGGCGGGCTCTGGTGAACACCAGTAGCCTCTTAGAACCGGTCCACCAGCACGGTCCACGCCAATCCCTCGCTGACACAGTGGATCCACAACCTGTAAGCCGAATTGTGACAGGTACATTGACATGTGGATATTTTACTGTGTGTTTTGCTGCTGATTTTCAAAGGTCAGCTAAATCAGCTGCAGAAAATCAGCAATGAACAGCAAAATATGTGTTCACACGAGCGGATTTGTTTTCAAACTCATACCGTGTTACCCGCTGAGTGTGAATGGGGACGGGCTGTCTGCAGAAAATTTACAACAGCGGAATTTTTTAAACTCACAGTGAAAAACATGGCCCGAGTTTGAAAACAAATCTGCCCATGTGAACGCAGCTTAAGGACAGTTCCCACTGCGCATTTTCTACAGCAGATTTTGCGGCCAAAAGGCAGAAAAATCTGCAGCATTAATAAGGACATAATTCTACAGAAGCTGCGGAGTCATAGGAGAACTGTATTTCACAGAGTAAAAATGCAAGTACTACAACTCCCAGTGTGCCCTGTCTGTGCTCCCCTAAGGCTCAAGGTTAAAGGAGGCACAGGCTGAACAGACACACCATGGTCCTGAAGTTGTGGAAGATCCTGAACAAAAAAACTAACAAAAAACAATCCTCCTCCAATGTTATCCTCAGTCTGCTGCTCTGCCATCTTCCCCCCTTATCAGACACTGTGTGAGTACTTACAGGGGCTGCTATCACTTAGTGTAGCATCAAGGTGAGTTTGCTGAGTTCTGTGCAGGCAGATGACAGGCCTGTGTGTGAGGGAGAAGTCTCCACCAATCAGAGCTCAGCTGACAAAGGGAGTGGGCGGGGTTAGCTCTCTTCTCCCTCTCACAGCACAGAGGGCTTAGAGAAATACTGCCATTTGGTATTTTTACATAAAACATGCTGGCAGGGTGTCTAAAATACCGGCTGTGCTGGTAAAATACCAGCCAGGTGGCAACCCTAATCTTTACTTCACATCTTTACCTTACAATTTTACCTCAAAACTTTACTTCACATCCTTACCTCACAACTTTTCCTCCCAACTTTACCTCACATCTTAACCTCACATCTTAACCTCACAACTTTACCTCACAACTTTACCTGACATCTTTACCTCACATCTTTACCTCACAACTATACCTGACATCTTTACCTCACATCTTTACCTCACAACTTTACCTCACATCTTTACCTGACATCTTTACCTCACAACTTTACCTCACATCTTTACCACACAACTTTACCTCACAACTTTACCTCACAACTTTACCTCACAACTTTACCTCACAACTTTACCTCACATCTTTACCTCACATCTTTACCTCACAACTTTACCTCACATGCTTACCTCAAAATGTTTCCCCACATCTTTACCTCACATCATTACCTCACAATTTTACCACACATCATTACCTAAGATCTTTACCTTACAGCTTAAATTCTGGCATAGAGGAAAGATGGTGGCTCATGTAACTTGGTGTGGAGAGTCCAGGAAGAAACCAGAGGCCATATCAAATCTTTTTAACCCCTTAAGGACATAAGCCTATTTTGGCCTTAACCTCTTAACCCCTTCCCGCTATAGGATGTATGCATACGTCCAAGCATCCGTCACGTTCGCGCAATACGTCCTAGCAATCTCCGGCACTGCCGTGGGCAGCGCAGGATATCGGTGATGGGACCCGGCTGTTAATCACAGCCGGTGTCCCACTGCAGCTGCCGGAGCTGCGATCGCACCGATCGCGGCAGCATTAACTTCTGGATGCCGTAATCAATTCTGATCACGGCATCTATGGTGTTGACAGGGGGAGCACTCTCCCCCTATTCACCAATGGCGCCGCCGTGATACGATCTCGGGTTGCCATTGGTTGCTATGGCAGCAGGAGGTCAGATCATGACCTCCTGTATGCCTGCTACGGAAGCCTGTGAGATTCAGCCAGAGGCTGGATCGCACAGGCTGTACAGTGTGCAGCTCATCAGGTCATACTGTGCTGCAGTACAAATGTATGTACTATAAAATTATAATGTAAATTATCCTGCACGGTGAACGCCGTAAAAAAACATCAACAAAAGCACCAAATTTGCCAATTTTGGTACAAATAGTGAAATAAAAAAGATCAAAAGGTATCACCTAGCACAAAAAAGTACAGCTCATCCTGCAAAAAATAAGAGCCTGGTCATAAGCCCTTATTCAATGGCGTCGGACGAAAAATAAAAAAGTTACGGCTGTTGGAAAATTAGTGACAGAAAAATAATTTTGCTCAGAAAAGGAAAAAGAACATAGAAAGCCATATAAAATGGGCATCGCCATAATCGTACTGACCCACAGAATAAATATAACATCACTTTTACCGCACAGTGTACACCATAAAAAAAAAAACGCCAGAAAGTTTTTCACAAAAAATGCTGCATGTGTCAACAAAAATGCACCAGTTATATAAAGTACAATATGTCCCGAAAAAACAATCTCAGAATCACTCTGCTCAGAAAAAGTGTTCTAAAGTTATTACCATTTAAAGAGATGCATGTCAAATTTCAAAAAAAGAGCCTGGTCATTGAGGTAAAAAACGGGTCCGTCCTTAAGGGGTTAAGGACGCAAGGCGTACCTGTACACCCTGCGCCCATTCTCGGTCTATAAGCGGGGTCATGCCGTGACCCCGCATCACAGCCGGTCGGTCCCAGCGGCTAATAAAAGCCAGGACTGGGCTAATAGCGTGCAGCACCGATCATTGTGCCACGGGCTATTAACCTTTTAGACGCGGTGTTCAAAGTTGATTGCCGCGTCTAAAGTAACAAAAACACACTCCCAGCAGCTCAGTGGGGCTGATCGGGACCATTGCGGTGAAATTGCAATGTCCCGATCAGCTAGGACGCAGCAGAAGCGTGCCTTACCTGCCTCCTGCATGTCCGATCGGCGATTGATTGCTCCAAGCCCAAAATCCAGGCTTGAACAATCGACTGCCAATAATACTGATCATTGCCATGTAAATGCATGGCAATGATCTATGTAGCAGATCAGTGTGTGCAGTGCTATAGCCACTAGAGGGGGCTATAACACTGCAAAAAAAAAAGGGTGAAAAAAAAGTTAATAAAGATCATTTAACCTCTTCCCTAATAAAAGTAAGAATCACCCCCTTTTCCCATAAAAAAAAAATAAAATAAAAACTGTATCGCCCCGTGCGGAAATTTCCGTACTATAAAAATATATTGTTAATTAAACCACACGATCAATGGCCTACGCGCAAAAAAATTCCAAAGTCCAAAATAGCTTCTTTTTGGTCACTTTTTATATCATGAAAAAATGAATAAAAAGTTTTTAAAAGGTAAGGAGGAAAAAACGAAAGTGCAAAAATGGAAAAACCCTGAGTCCTTAAAGGGTTAAGGACCGGGCCCATTTCAATTTTTGCATTTTTTGTTTTTTCCTCCTCCCCTTTTAAAATCCATAACTCATTTATTTTTCCACCTACAGACCCATATGAGGGCTTGTTTTTTACGTGACCAATTATAAGATCTAATTTGTAATAAGATCTTTTATTTACCAACTTTTGGGGGTTTGTTTTTTGGTAAAAATAGTACATTATCTTTATTCTGTAGGTCAATGTGATTAAAATTATACCCTTTTATTTCGTTTTTTCTTTTATTGTACTACGTTAAAAAAAAAAAAAAGCTAACTTTTTTTTACAAAATTGATATGCATAAACTTTTCTGACCCCTATAACTTTTTCATTTTTCGGTATACAGGAATGTCTGAAGGCTCATTTTTTGCACCATGATCTGTAGCTTTTATTGATACCATTTTTGATGATACGATTTTAACTGTTTTAATGAAACTTTTTGATTGCTTTTTATTAGCAATCAAAATTGAACATCCGTATTTTTGGTGTTTGGTATTTTTTTTTTATTATATATTCAGTTTACCGTTCAGGATCATAAACATTATATTTCAATACTTTAGACAATTACACACATGGCGATACGAAAAATGTTAAGGGTGATTTAATTTTTTTATTAGGAGAGAGGGATATAATTTCCCAAACTTTTTTAAATGTTTTATTTTATACTTTTTAAGTCTCCATAGAGGACTTTCATATGCAATCATTAGATTGCATTTACTGTATAATGCTATGCCTATGGCATAGCATTACACAGTATGATTGGGGATCCACTTAGATAGATTCGCTAGGCCAAGCTACACCTGTGGATCAGCGATCTGCATCAGGAGGCAGGTAATGGGACCCTCCTCTACAATTTTTTCTCCACTAAGCTACCAGCAACTCATATTCACTTTAGATGATGTTATCGGCAATGATCATGGCGTCTAAAGGGTTAAATAACAGGTAGCTCGCTCCAAACTCACCTAAGCATTCAGGGGGTACAGATACGCCCTTTGTCCTTAAGTACAGGACACAAGGGCATACCTGTACGCTCACTGTCCTGAACTGATAAAAGAGGTAATTTAAAACTAAATAAAATACTTTTTGTTGCCTCATGTGCCCTGATTTCAAGACTGTGTTGTTGTTTTTTTCGCATGTTTGGATGTCACTTATTTAAAGGGGTGGAAAACTTTATAAGCTATATGAATTGGGAATTAGTGTAATCATAAAGATCCTCAGTTTAAACCATTATCAATATAACAAGGCAGTTTTTCTGTTAAGTACACTGTCTCCCGCCTGTCTTTTTTGTTGATGGCTTCTGTGTTTTGGCGTTACCTCTGTTATACTATAAAATATATATATATATATATATATATATATATATACACTATATATATATATATATATATATATATATATATATATATATATAGATAAATACCAGAATAGTTGCAGCACTCCCAAAACAATGCATGTGGGTTCCAATTTTTTTGGATACAACCTAGGAGTGCTGCGCTATCTTTTGTTGGATATATACCATATATATATATATATATATATATATATATATATATATATATATATATGTGTGTGTGTGTAAAAAAAAAAAAAGAAAGTAAATTCTGCGGAGATGGAGGTAGTAGAATTTGGTTTCTTTTGTTTCTCTGTTTTGTCATTTACCTTGTTTACTGTTTTGGATGCTGATGTGGCAGGTTCTCTTGCCTGGAAGTTATTGGAGTTGCCTATGGTGCTTTTCTTTTGGATTTTCATGTCACAGCTGGCGGTACAGGAGCAGTCAGTTCAGTAATGGACACCAGGAATTGCCAGCATATAATGTTTAAATTCCGTTATCACTATTGATCACAGCATTTAACCATTTAATTGAGTGATCTCTGATGTTTGTCATTACCGCCAAGAGGTCAGCTGCTAATAGCAGTAGGCATCTGTCAGTTATGATGCGGACCTGTTTCTCACTCCCGCACCATATTCCCATCAGCCGACCCATGATGTACATGTACATCATGGGTTGGGAAAGAGTTAAAGAGTACCTGTCATATTCCACCTATACCTTTTTTTTTGTTGCTCACTTGGTTTTTATCCTGTGTTCTGGAGGGGGCGTGTCCTTACTCTATATGACTCCCTATGGGTCTCTCTATCCAATCACTGCAGGCTGCTCTGTAACCCCTTCCTCACTGTTTTCAGACAGGATTCTGATAGACTGGACAGGAGTGAGCACAGAGTGTTAGTACTGCCCTCACTTCCTGGACTTTGGGGGAGATTTATCAAAACCTGTCCAGAGGAAAAGTGGCTAAATTGCCCTTAGCAACTAATCATATCGCTGCTTTCATTTTGCAGAAGCCTTGTTAATAATGAAAGAAGCGATCTGATTGGTTCCTATGGGCAACTGGGCAACTTTTCCTCTGGACAGGTTGTGATAAATCTCCCCCATTATCCCGGCCTGTGCCTGAGCTCGGACAAAGATGATGCTCCATCCGCACAGGATTATGTTCTGGATGGTATGTAGACCCCTAGTGGTCTTTTTTTATAAGCTATGATTTCTATAAAAAGCATATAAAATTTTCTTATGAAGTATATTAGAAAGATTAATATTTTGCCAAGATGCACAACATATAAAAAGTGACTGAATCTGACAGTGCCCATTTAAAGGGGTACTCCAGAGGAAAACTTTTTTTTTTAATCAACTGGTGCCAGAAAGTTAAACAGATCTGTAAATTACTTCTATTAAAAAAATCTTCATCCTTCCAGTACTTATTTGCTGCTGGATGCTACAGAGGAAATTCTTTTCTTTTTGGATGACAGAGCTCTCTGCTGACATCTCTGTCCATTTTAAGAACTGTCCAGAGTAGGAGAAAATCCCCATAGAAAACATATGCTGCTCTGGACAGTTCCTAAAATGGACAGAGATGTCAGCAGAGAGCACTGTGCTCGTGATGTCAGCAGAAAGCATTGTGTTCCAAAAAAGAAAAGAAAAGTAGTATTCAGCAGCTAATAAGTACTGGAAGGATTAGGATTTTATAATAGAAGTAATTTACAAATCTGTTTAACTTTCTGGCACCAGATGATTAAAAAAAAGTTTTCCACCCGTGTACCCCTTCAAGGGTTGACAGCAGTCTTTTTATTTTCTTCTTCTCTGCGGATCTTGTGAACTAGGGCAGTGTCCTAATACCTGACACAATCACTGTCCTATAGAACAAAACTACACAAGTTCTATACACCTGATAGAGATGGAGAACGTCACCACTCGTCCCTGCCTTATTATAGATTATGTGACACGGGGAGGAGTTTGGGCATCTTGTAAAAGGTGCAGAACCTGTCGGTCATCACAGTAAGGACTCACCATGATCCAGATCCTTGGTCTTCTACTGCTGTGTACAGGAGCCGCTGCAGGTAACCTGGCTATATATGGAATCCGGGAGTAAAATGTTTGTTATACATTGTTATTTCTTGTAGATTATCTTTAGTCTGTGGTTCTCTACTCTTAACCTTATCATTGCTTCTCTTCTCAGATCTGCAGTGCACTGTGATCCCTGGAAATCTGAAGCAGATCGATGCAGGTGCCGGTCAGGTCTATGGTGTGAACAATGATGACAACATCTACCAATGGGTGGACCAAAACTGGAAGCTGATTCCTGGCAAACTGATCCATGTGTCGGTCGGTCCAGCCGGTGTCTGGGGAGTCAACAGGGCGAATAATATCTATAAATTACAAGATGGCAACTGGGTGGCTGTTAACGGTAAGAGGACTATTTGTGAGCCTTTTACTGTTCTATATTGTAGATACAGGGGTGACTACAGTAAGCAACACAAACCCTCTTACCACTATTTTACCATTAAAGGGGTACTCCGGTAGAATTTTTTTTTTCCGACTGGTGCCAGAAAGTTAAACAGATTTGTAAATGACTTCTATCTAAAAATCTTAATTCTTCCAGTACTTATCAACTGCTGTGTGCTCCACAGGAAGTTCTTTTCTTATTGAATTTTTCTGTCTGACAACAGTGCTCTCTGCTGACACCTCTGTTCATGTCAGGAGCTGTCCAGAGCAGGAGAGGTTCTGTGGGGAATTGTTCCTGCTCTTAAAAAATCTTTAACCTTCCAGTACTTTTTAGCAGCTGTATGCTACAGAGGAAGTTTCTTTCTTTTTTCTCCTTTTCTCCTTTCTTATTATTTCTTTTATGTCTTGTCCACAGTGCTCTCTGCTGACACCTGATGCCCGTATCAGGAACTGTTAAGAGCAGGAGAAAATTCCCATTGCAAACCTATGCGGCTCTGGACAGTTCCTGACATGGACAGAGGTGTCAGCAGAGAGCACTGTGGACAAGACTAAAAAGTAATTAAAAAAGAAAAGAATTTCCTCTGTGGTATTCAGCTGCTAAAAAGTACTGGAAGGGTAAAGATTTTTTAATAGAATTAATTTACAAATCTGTTTAACTTTTTGGCACCAGTTGATTTGAAATGTTTTTTTTTTCTTCCACTGGAGTACCCCTTTAATGGGGTTTCTAGCAGAAAGAACGCCCACACTTTCTTAAATCCTAAGGACCTTTGTAACAAAAGAAGGATAACCCAAAGTGGTAAACGCCTTAAGTCACTATTTCATGAACATTATAGTAAAAGATTGATGTAGACATTAGACACAATTTTCTGTAGCGGTGGATGATTTATTGCTATAAGGAGCGGTTCTGGTATTTATAGTATTTACTCTGAATTACACTTAGCAGGTTCTGCAGAACATACCAGAGCTGCTGTGTTTGCTTTCCCTGTTATGTCTGAATACATGAGATTAGTAAAGGTTCTTGTGGACACAGTCTACCTCAGTCGTGGTATGTGTCAGAGAGATTGAGGGTTTAGACAGACAGGTTTCTCTAGCTTATCAAAAAGATAATACAATATGTACAGTAATACAGGTTGTGGATGTGCAGTAAAACAGTAATACAATATCTGACTTGGGTAAAAAAAAAAGTTGACTTGCTATCACATCCATTGGAGTCCCTTTGGACTATCTACCTACCTATCTATCTATCTATCTATCTATCTATCTCATATCTATCTCATATATATCTATCTGTGATAGCCACGGAGTGTTAGCAGAAATATCTTATCACTTTGTGACGCCAGGGCACTGTTAGCCTATACATGGTCCAAGGTTGGAGACAGCTTCTACTGGGCCAGACACAGGGAGTAAATGAACGCACCGATGTCAGGTTA
Organism: Hyla sarda; assembly: GCF_029499605.1. Taxonomy (NCBI): domain Eukaryota; kingdom Metazoa; phylum Chordata; class Amphibia; order Anura; family Hylidae; genus Hyla; species Hyla sarda. Next base: position 15,097,488 of record NC_079198.1, on the reverse strand, counting down.
CTGATAACTGTCTTACAGAATGACCAGAGAAATTAGATTTGAGCTAGGCCTTTCATTGAAGCTTCTCCACGCAGCACACCCGAACCACACTGTTGCTCAGGAGCCACACTACTGTGAAACTGGGGCAACTCCTCCCCAGCTACACTATAAGGGTGAGAATTTAGGGGTTCCCATTGGCAGGCAGGGTCACATGGGGTTTACTGCTCTCATTTAAGGGTACAGTAACAGAAAAACATACATACATACATATATTAGTAACAGAATTGATTTACGAAAATATATTATTTTGCTATATAATGTAAACATAATTAATTTAACTGCAAGTTTCTAGTGGGCCCAACACCCCGTGCTGCCAAGCTGCCTGAAGCAGTCCGAAGCCCCAGGACAGCAGTTGGTGCTGGGACACCACATATCTATCTGTCTGTCGATCTATCTCATATCTATCTAGGCCAGTGATTCCCAACCGGGTCCCATCACGACTCTCTGGCAATTATTATTTTTTTAATCTCCTGCCTCGGCCTGCGGGCCTGTGAATCATGGCCATGAGTGAGTCACAGGCGCGCAGGCCGGGAAGGGAATATATGCAATTGGAATGGTGCGCAGGACCATCCGCACCCGGACCCAGGAGCATCCATCCTCCCGGCCCCAGAAGCATCCATCCTCCCGGCCCCAGGAGCATCCATCCTCCCGGCCCCAGGAGCATCCATCCTCCCGGCCCCAGGAGCATCCATCCTCCCGGCCCCAGGAGCATCCATCCTCCCGGCCCCAGGAGCATCCATCCTCCAGGCCCCAGGAGCATCCATCCTCCCGGTCCCAGGAGCATCCATTCTTCTTGCCCCAGGAACATCTTCCTGGCCCCCTGCAAAAGGACATTGAAAAACAGCTCAGCTTAATCAAGATACTGCCCCCTCTTCCCTCTGTCACCCCTGTCCACTCCCCTTTGTCACCCCTCTGTTACCCCTTTCACCTTTGTCCACTTTCCTGTCATCCATGTCCACCTTGTCTACCCCTGTCACCCATGTTCACCACCCCTCTGACCACCCCCCAGTCACCCCCATCACCAATGTCCAACCCCCGCTATTCACCCCTCTGTCCCTTTGTCACCCCTGTCCACCCCTCTGTTACTACCATGTCACAACTGTCCACCCCCGTTACCACCTTGTCATTCCTGTCCACCCCTCTTTCACCCCCTATGCCCCCCTGTCACCCATGTACACTCTTCTACATGTATACCCCTCAGCACCCCTCTGTCCCCCATGTACACTCCGCTACACTCTCAACACCCCTGTTACTCATGTACACCTCTCTGTCACCCCTACGCACCCCTGTCACCCATGTACACTCTTCTACACCCATCTGTCACACATGTACACCCCTCAACACCCCTCTGTCACCCATGTACACTCCTCTACACCCCAACACCCCGTTACCCATGTACACCCCCCCCTGTCACCCCTGTACACTCTTCGACATCCCTCTATCACCCATGTACACTCCTCTACACCCCCAACACCCCTGTTACCCATGTACACTCTTCTACACCCCTCTGTTACCCCTTTACACCTATACACCCCTGTATTCCTCTTCACTTGTAAAAGGGGAATCTGAAGGCTGATGCACGAAAAGTGCAGAGCCTAATAGGTTTATTTTGCTGGTTTAATGGTGAAGAATTGTGGCTGGAAGAAATCATTATGATGACCCGGAGAAGAGAAGGGAACGACAATGATTTTAGAAGACGTCACTTGTGAGTTGCTGTATAAAGCAGCACTGTAATCTACATAGCCAACAGATAAATTGATGTTGTGCATTGTGGCTGTTTACCCCCCTCACCCTTTTTCCGAGGGGTTCTAAGTTGAAAAAGGTTGGGAAACACTGATCTAGGCGGTATAGGAATTGGATTGGAGTGCTGCAGACTTATTCCTATACTGCCTTGAAGTATACGGACCGTGACTTGGCCCGTTATCTGCTGGCACCCACCATCCTTGATATACCTATGGTTGTGCTGCTTCTTCTTTGGATTTATCTATCTATCTCATATTTATCTGTGGTGAGGGTGTGATGAGGGCAGATGGAATTACCCTAGGGGCAGATGGCATTAACCCCTTGTGTTCATGACGCCAGGGCGTGGTTTAACCTCTTCACCACTCGAAGGTATACCGCTGGGTCCTGGGCTAGGCACGGGGGCAAATAATGACTCCGATGCCAAGTTACGGAACAACGACAGCTTTACTGAGTTAGACAGGTGTAACAGTCTTAACAGCTTAGCCAGGCCCACAGAAGTGACCAGTGACTTCAGAGACCTTAGGGCTTGTTGGGGCTTGTAGTGGACTTGGATAATTTGATGCAGGACCACGCTGATTTGACACAGATTAATCTTAACTGACCTGACTGGGACTGACTAGTCAGACTTCACCCCGTTTGTAGCTTACCAGCTTTTGACCTTCACCTGTGGGGCAGTGGACTTGTGGATGCGTGGTAGACTTTAGGCCTCCTCAGGACACCAGACACTCTCTCAGGACCCCACTGTTCCTCAGCAGCAACTACACAAGAGACTGAACTAGCTCCCCCCAGGGTATATATGGAGGAGTCTCGGGAGGGGTCCCATAGGTCACCTTATAAGTCACATGGTCACTGGTGCCTTCCTTGGTTACAACACATGACAACAGTATTTAAAGGTAAATGACAAGTTATATACATTGCATTAGATAACACAGGTGCTAGTTAACTATTTAGGGAATGCAGATGAAAGAGGGGCCCAGGGGTCACTGAATGGAGTCTGCCTGACTGGGAAGCAAGGATACAGGGGTGCAACTCCTGTACTGGGCCACCACATATCTATCTATCTGTCTCATTAAAAAATATCCATGATTTTGTTGCCCTAGGTCTTTTGAAGCAGATAGACGCAGGTGGGGATAAATTCCTGTCTGGAGCCAACGCATGGGACGCCATTTACTGCCTGAGCCAGGATCAAACCATTTCCAGATCGGTCGTCTTCGCCTATACCCAACTAGAGGGGGCTCTGAAGTATTACAGCTGTGGCCCTTATGGCTGCTGGGGTGTCAATTCCGCCAATAACATATATTACCGCTATGATGTGAAGCCCACATCCTGTCGGGGAAGTCGGTGGCAGCAGATACAAGGCAGTTTGGTCATGGTGGAGGTCGGCACAGATGGTTCTGTGTATGGTGTGAACGCCCAAGGAAATGTGTATAAAAGGTAAAAGCTTAGTAGACATTGAATATCACTATCATACATAGTATATAAACAGGTTGTAGTGGTATAGTGACTGACACAATAGAGTCATGAGATTGACTTCCATCCTGTACAAGTTCTGCGTGTCTTTAGTATATTTGGGAATATTTGATGATTTTGCATCTGCATCACTGGACTAATATGTCTACTCCTTAATCTTAAAGGAATAGTCCAGTATAACAAAACTTATCCTGCAGATGGGGGATAACTGTCAGATCGCGGGGGGTCCAACCTCTAGGACTCCCCTGCCCTGGGGCCCCAGCTCTCTATATGAATGGAGTGTGTTGACGACGGCACAAAACTGTAGTCGACATATCCCTTTATCTCTAGAGGAGAGCTGGAGATACCCAAGTGCTGTATCTCTGGCTCTCCCATGGAGATACTGTGTCGGCCACAGCATCATGCCATGGCCGACACATTCATGCAGAGAGCCAGGTGGGAGATTGTGAGGGGTCCCAGTGGTCAGACCCCCCTGCCCCAATCTGACACTGGTATACATCCTACACATAGGTTATCCATCATAACAAAACGTATCCCCTATTTAAAGGGGTACTCCGGTGGAATACATTTTTTTTTTTATTAACTGGTGTCAGAAAGTCAAACAGATTTGTAAATGACTTCTATTTAAAAATCTTAACCCTTCCAGTACTTATCAGCTGCTGTATGTTCCAGAGGAAGTTCTTTTCTTTTTGAATTTCTTTTCTGTCTGACCACAGTGCTCTCTGCTGACACCTCTGTCCATGTCAGGAACTGGCCAGAGCAGGAACAATTCCCCATAGCAAACCTCTCCGGCTCTGGACAGTTCCTGACATGAACAGAGGTGTCAGCAGAGAGCATTGTGGTCAGACAGAAAAATTCAAAAAAGGAAAGAACTTCCTGTGGAGCATACAGCAGCTGATAAGTACTGGACGGATTAAGATTTTTAGATAAAAGTAATTTACAATTCTGTTTAACTTGGCACCAGGTAATTAAAAAATAAAAATGTTTTCCACTGGAGTACCCCTTTAAGTGGTCCCACTCCCAGTGAGGATCTGTCTAATGGCCATGTCATTATGGGACCCAAGTTCTGTGGTGATAATTTCAGGATATATCTCTATAGGGGAGCTCTGCTTTTCTGTAAAGATAAATAACATAATTCTGTTTATATGCGGAAACCACTAGGAGCAGCTTGAGCATTTAGCTGATATTAAGGGAATACTGTAGTACAAAATAACTTATCCCCTATCCTTCGGATAGGGGATAAGTTATTTTGCACTACAATATTCCTTTAATAGAAGCAATATAAATCTATGTGGAGGGCTCCCCTAGTGGTGGACGCAATACTGGCTGGTGAAGCAGGTCACAGCTGGGCACAATGTAAGATTATACCATAGTTATCACTTGACTGTCATAATCAATGTACCACCTCTTTTTCAGGGAAGGGATCTCGGCTAGAAATCCTATTGGGACCTCTTGGACTATGACGGATTTCTGTGGCACTTTCCGACATGTATCTTATGATGATGGAAACCTGTGGCTTCTCACCACGAATGGAAACATCTATAAATGCAAAGTCAATGGCTCCGTTGTCCCAACCCTGTGATGAGATCCCAGGATCACTAGTCACACAGCCAAATGGAGCAAAAAGTATTCACTTTGTTTTTTTTGTTTTTGTGAGTTGAAATGAATTAATTACAGGGCAATAACGGAAAAAAAATCTAAAAAAAATTATCTAAAAAATAAAAATAAAAAAAATAAAAAAAAAGGTACTTCTTATCTCTAATGTGGAATAAAATCGAGCTTTCAAACTATTTTATTTTCTGCATTTTTCTTCATCCTACCGGATGCCAGAGATCTTCCCGATGAACTGGGTCTGCCCCTGCTTTGAGTTGCAAGAAGAGACATACAATATGGCATGTAGCACTGTGCCAGCTAATGATGCCCATTATTACAATCAGCACCAGCCCAATATGCTTCCATTACGGCCTGCATCAGTCCAGCCAGTGTTGCCTACAAAAATATAACTATAAGGCTAGGTTCAGACTACGGAATTTCCGACAGAAATTCCGTTTTAAAATTTCCGTCCGAAATTCCGCTTGCTAAAAAGTACATGCGAGTCAATGGGATTACCGTGCACCTGTCCATACTTCGGATTTTTTCACTCGGAATTTGCGTGTCTAATTTCCGCTAGAAAATTTCCGCATGAAGAAAGGAGGTGCTCTTTCTTTGGACGGATTTCCGCAGCAGAATCCCATTAACTTCAATGGGACTCTCATTTCCCGGCGGATTTTTGTTCAAACGTGGAATGTAGGCAGATCGAAAGCGAATTACATGCGGAAAATCCGTACGGATTTGAGTCAGAAATGTAAATATGATCAGCCCACTGGTTCTTGGACTAGCCCACATTGAAAAAAATTGACTGACCTGGTTTGGGTCATGTGATCACATGGTCCAAAAGGGGCTGAACTTGGCTCTTAGCACTCCCACTGTTTTCTGCTTGTAATTGAAGCGGAAATTGAAGGCGGATTTGGTGGCGTCATTTCCGTGCGGAAGAGCGGCGGATTACTTGCGGAAATGACAAAATTACGCATGAAACTGAAAAATGCCTTTGGAGGCGGAAAAATAGTCACGGAAAATTTTGCAGGCAGACAGTTGGAAATTCCGTAGTCTGAACCTAGCCTTAGGCTAGGTTCAGACTACGGAATTTTCACCTGCAATTCCTCTTTGAAATTGCAGGCGGAAATTCCCAGTTTAGAAGCAAATCCCCATAGCAAACCTCTTCTAAACTGGGCGGTTCCCGAGACACGTGTCCCCAGAGAGCACTTAGACAGAAAAGAACAACCTTAACTTCAGAAGCTCATAAGTACTGAAAGGATAAAGATTTTTTAATAGAAGTAATTTACAAATCTGTTTAACTTTCTGGAGCCAGTTGATATATAAAAAATGTTTTTTTCTGGATAACCCCTTTAAGCGTGATGATGCATCCAGTTAAGGTACAGACCATGATTAGCTCATTTCAGCCTATATTTTCTGGTACAAATTAGGTAGCGCGAATAAAATGCCTCGTGTGAACACAGACTCCGAGCACTTGTCAGGGTAGGAAAACCTGTACAATATCATTGAAAGGGCAATCTATAATAAAGGAGTTGTCTGTAATAATTCATAATCTTTTATTTTAATGACATAATCAATTATAAATGCCACCAGTTACAGTACTAGTGGAAGCCACAGTGCTCCCATAAATGCCAGTTTTAATGCCTCAATAAGTGCCAGTCTCAGTGCACAAATAACTGTAAAATAGTGCCCTTGTAAGTAATGGCAAGTTTGTCTATAAATGCTCCATAAGTGTCAGCTGCAGTGTCCCTATAAATGTTAGCCCCAATTTCCCATAAGTGTTATTAAAGGAAACCTGTCAGCTCTAGATAATACTCAGGGCTAAAGTGTCAAAAGGGATATGCTGAGTCTCAAGATGCACTCCTCCTCCCCTTCCCACTCCTTCTTTCCTTGACTTATTGATGTCCAAAGCTCAAAGCTGGAAGACAAGCCCTGTATGTGCAATGTCCTGGTACCCACGTTCCAGCTACAATGTATGAGAAGTTGTGTGCCTGAGTGAAGCCTTATCTAACTGCATCAATGGGGTAGTGTGAGATAACTTACAAAACAGTTTTGTGCACAACATTGCATTAATAGCATACACTGAGGTATAACTAAAGGGTTAAGGATTTGCATAGTGCCTTATTTCAGATGACTGATGCCTTGGTCGCATGAAGCTTCCCGAATAGTTTCAACTTCTAGAAGGCTGGGTGAAGAGTCCCTAGTCCAGCCTTTTCTCCCTAGAGGGATGAACCCAAACCAGTTGGTTCTAGTCCAGCAAAGTGTGAACATCTCCTAGCTCTGCTTCTGCTAGGCATACATACAACTAGGCCAGATAGTTATTCCAGGGTTTAATCCTGCAAGTTCCATCATCTGAGACAGATCTGGATCAAGACACTGTACACAGTTTGGAGGATTTTGTCCAAATAGTTGTCTCCAGTCTATGATGTGAAGGCAAAGTACTCAAGTTTTCAGCTCCTAGAAGAAGTATTGTTTTATCCAGAGGAGAATAAGGATAAACAAGGGTCCCTCTGCATACACTAATCTCTTCAGTGACCTACAGTTTGTGTTAGTGCTGTGTGGCTCAACACGTCACAGAAGCTTCCTATATGCACCTTACAAACGGTATTGTGCAGCACAAAATGTAAGTACTACAGTAAACCGACCTGTGTTGGCCTTGGATGGTGGATGGTGTCCTGTCTGCAACTGCATCACTATAGTATCTTCACATACAGAAAAGCACACTAGAGAGTTTCCATTCAGCACAACTGCTGCAAAAGCAGCTTTTAAAGGGACAGTGACCAATTATTTATTCATCGACTCTTAAGACTGTAACATTCTACTCTGTTCTGATAAGATTGCATTTACTTTGGATTTACAAGGAAGATTTAAAGGGGTACCCGTTGAAAAACTTTTTTTTTTTAAATCAACTGGTGCCAGAAAGTTAAACAGGTTTGTAAATTACTTCTATTAAAAAATCTTAATCCTTCCTGTACTTATTAGCTGCTGAATACTACAGCGGAAATTCTTTTCTTTTTGAAACACATTTTAGGAACTGTCCAGAGCAGCATATGTTTGCTATGGGGATTTCCTTTTACTCTGGACAGTTCCTAAAATGGACAGAGATGTCAGCAGAGAGCACTTTGCTCATGATGTCAGCAGACAGCTCTGTGTTTCAAACGGAAAATAATTTTCACTGTAGTATTCAGCAGCTAATAAGTACAGGAAGGATTACGTTTTTTAATAGAAGTAATTAAAAAAAATCTGTTTAACTTTCTGGCACCAGTTGATAAAAAAAAAAAAGTTTTTCACTGGAGTACCCCTTTAATAAAGTGGTAAAGTTGTTCAGGGAATCTTAGTGTTCAAAGGTCGTACTCCTGCACTTCGCACTACGGGGACAAAATACTGGAGAAAAGAATTGTTGGACCATCAAGTGATACTACAGGACTATTTCTTTCTCCCATCGTCCCTGTGGGTATCACATATGTCAATCAGCTAAGGCAGGAATGTTTTTTTTTATGTCAGACACATCTTGAAGAATATCTGGTGATGTTTTTTTTTTACTTCTATCTTTTTCATTTTTCTATCAATATTTTGTAATAATCCTAAAATCCTGCAGTTTCCATAAAGGCCACTAGGGCTAAAACAAAGTTGAGACTTCTTGTTCTGTACAGATAATTTCCCAGTAATGGTTTTCTTCACAGCACAGACAGGAGTACAGTGAAAGGAGACACCAGTAGAAAGATAACACTGGATCCACCACCATTCACAAAAGAGCCTTTACCTTCCTGTAGCATGACCTCTGAAAATATCACAATTTAGGTGAATGGGACAGGTCCTGTCTATTGTTGTCTATATCCATGGGTCCTGCTGTGAAACATATCACTAAATGCTGTTAAAAGCAGCAAGTCAAAATGGCAGCCCCATAATAAGTACTACAATAGAAAAAAAAAGAAACAGATGAGAAGAAAAGAACATGTTTCAGTATCTGCTTCTAATCAGTGAAGAAAAAAAAAAAGTGTCACATTCCTTTGTAAGGGGTACTCTGGAGGAAATTATTATTATTTATTTTTTTTCAAATCAACCAGTGCCATAAAGTAGAAACCAATTAGAAGAAAGTCCAGCTCACTCCTTAAGCCGGTAGTGCCAGGACTGGCGTGGGCAACGCCAACAGACACGTTAGTGCAAACGAACAGGATGTCCAGCGCAGATGAAAGAACAAATTCTTTATTGCATAAAAGCTTCAGTACAGAGAGGACATGACAAAGTGATGCGTTTCGGTCCTAACAACGGACCTTAGTCATACAAGGTAGCAGTGTATGTGCAGATCTTAAATAGGATACTCATTTCACCGGCCAACCAATCACATGGCGGTGGCAACGGGATGCACTCCTCCCACTTCGCTGTGTGTAGGCGACATCAAAGACCCGGGTACAGATGTAAGTCGCCGACATGGAGTGAAGAAATGGGGTAACAGTAAGAAATACATATATAATCAAGACAGATTGAAAATATGAGAAAATGTATGTCAATGCTGTAAAAACATGTAAACCAGAAGAAAGGAATGTGCAAATAAAATCATCATATTCATCATTGAGAGTAGACAGAAAAAAGAATTCAATGCGTGGAGTAGGTATGGGAGAGCAAGAAAGGTCACTCTGTAGTCCGAACTGGCATGTTAGTGAGGGACATACCCTCAGAATGTAATTAAATTAATATACAAAAATATAAAGCCATGTCAGTATAACGGACTACGAGGGAATGTGCCACCACCCAATCTATCTAACGCAGAAACATACATATAAGGTTAGAGCATGTATAATATAGTGTTAAATACCATTGAGACCATATGTAGGATCGATGCGAAGACCTGTAGTCAATAATAATATATAAAAATATATAAATATTTCTAAAGAATTTTTGCCTCTACAAGTCACCGCAAACACCCCACATGAGGCCTTATAAATATAGGCTTATATATGCAAGGGGGGGGGGGGGGGGGGAAGAGAAGAGGAGACGAAACTGGTGTGAATAACACCATGGAGAGGATCAGGAGGACCAAAAATGTAAGTTGATGTTAAGGGGGGGGGGGAGGAACGGGGTAGAATAAGAAAAGAAACACCACATTAGGTATATGGATATAACACATAAAAAGGATATAAACCTTATTAGCTAATAATGAAGAATGGTGTCCATCCTTTTGTTAAGGCCCCGTGGAGTGCGGCTATCCAGCTTCAAAATCCAATAGACCTCCCGGTCCAGGAGTTTGAGTTTGGTATCGCCACCTCTAATAGGTGGTATAACTCGTTCCAACCCTTGTAACATGAGGGAAGATGTATTCCCGGCATGTACCTCTGCTATATGTCTAGATACCATAGATATGTGTCTTGAATTAAAGTGAGGTATATCTGAAATGTGTTTCCGGATACGGACCTTGAGAGGGGTGGTAGTGCACCCCACATATTGAAGCTTGCAATCTCGACAAGTGAAGACATATATGACATGTGATGTGTTGCAGTTGATATATTTATTTATCTTATAAATATCACCTGTGGAAGTTGACACAACCGAATCAGAATTTTGCATATACCTGCAACAAACACATCTACCATGCCCGCACTTGTAAGATCCATTGTACCGCAACCAGGTAGGTTGCGGTTTCTGCTGTTGTGTGGAAAATAGGCTAGGTGAGATTTGTTTCCCTACAGTGGGTGCTCTCTTGGAAATACATTTGTAACTGGCCAAAAAGACACCTTGGAAGGCCGGGTCACAAGTAATAACCGGCATATATTTGTGTATGATGTTACATATTTGTTTAAACTCTAAGCTAAATCTCGTGTAAAACACTAGTAGGGTGTCAGTGGCATAAGGCTGGGTATTGCCGACCCTGTCAGAAACGGGAGAAACGAGTCTGTCCCTGGTCTTGTTAGAGGCAATATGAATACCCCGTTCTATATCGCGGGTACGGTAGCCTCAAGCATGGAGGCGAGAGGAAATGTCACGTGCCTCAAGCTCAAAATCAGGGTCCGCAGAGCAATTTCTGCAGGCCCTGATCATTTCCCTTATCGGCAAATTCCGAGTTACATGTGGAGGGTGGCAGGAGGATGCATGTAATATGGGGTTAACCGCAGTCCCTTTGCGGTATGTGGTAGTTACCACACAGCGTTTCCCCCTCTCATCCACCAAGTGCAAGTCCAAGAAATTGACAGCAAAATCTTCATGAGTTAGCGTAAATCTCAAATTTAAATTGTTATCATTAAGATAAGAACAAAATTCTGGTATGGCCGCCACATCAGACCCCCAAATAATGAGAAGGTCGTCAATGCAGCGGCCATACCAGACAACAGATGACAAAAAGGGGTTCGACGGGGAGAAGATAGTCCCCCTCTCCCACCAACACATGTATATGTTGGCGAGAGAGGGGGAGAACTTCGCCCTCATCGAAGCTCCAGTAACTTGCAGGAAGAACTGGTCGTCAAACATAAAAAAGTTGTGACGTAATAAAAAGTCAACTGTCTGAATGATAAATTCTTGCACAACACAGATGTAATCTGAATACATACTGAGAAACCATGTGAGAGCCTGTAGGGCCAGAAAGTAATACAGAATGTGAATTTCTTCTATTTAAAAATCTTAATCCTTCTAGTACTTATCAGCTGCTGTATGCTCCAGAGGAAGTTGTGTAGTTTTTTCCAGTTTGACCATAATGATCTCTGCTGCCACCTCTGTCCATGTCAGGAACTATCCAGATTAGGAGCAAATCCCCATAGCAAACCTCTCCTGCTCTGGACCGTTCCTGACATGGGCAGAGGTATCAGTGGAGTGCACTGTGGTCAGACTGGAAAGAACTACACAACTTCCTCTGAAGCATACAGCAGCTAATAAGTACTGGAAGGATTAAGATTTTTAAATAGAAGTAATTTACAAATCTGTATAACTTTCTGGCACCAGTTGATTTTAATTTTTTTTTCTACCACCAGAGTACCCCTTTAAATGGTCAACCTTTCATTTAAAGGACATCTTCAGTGCAAAACACTTGTCCCCTATCCACAGGATCTCCTGCACGGGGCCACGGCTCTACCGCGGCTCTCCCCTACAGGAGGCGTAGCGGGTGCAGCATGCCGACACGCCTCCTCCATGTAACTCTATGGGAGAGGCGGGGAGGCAGCATTCGTGCCTCCCCGTCTCTCCCATGGAACTGTATGGGGACAGGGCGGGTAGGGGGTGTAACCGTCGACCTCTCAGGTCAACGCAACCCCTCAGGTTAGCGCTCACACTGAGCGCTAATGCCGTGGCCCCGTTTAGGAGATCGCAGGGGGTCCCAGTGGTCGGACCCCCCTGCGATCAAACTGTGGTGACCCGCGGTGATGGCGGGACCACGGGGTGTAGCAGTGTAGGTGGATGGGGTAAGATGGTATTACCCCAGGGGCAAGGTGTTATTAACCCTTATTGTTTGTGATGCCAGATACCACCCAAACGGTATCTACACTATTCCAATAGCTGGGCAGTGAAAATGAGGGTCCACAACCAGGTTATGGTTTAACGGAGGCTTTACTGAGGTCAGTCAGTTGTTATTATCTTCACAGCTAGTCCAGAATCCCAGAGAGGTGGCCAGGAACACAGAAGGACCTCGCAGCTTGCTGGGACCAATTATTCTTGTAATAGACATTAGGTAATTGATTTGAGGCTTCTCTAGGCTGTAGATAGTGACAGCAGACATAGACTTGACTTACTGGAATGACTGTAGATTTGAGGCCTTCCAGATACTGGACACTAGCACTGAGATCTCTGGTGTTTGCTGGTCTCAGGAAAGTGATGATGGTATAAAAGAAAGAATTGTAATGGCCGCCCCTTATATAGAGGGGGCTGAGCCAAAGCCCATTGGTCAAGCTGCGGGTCATGTGTTAAGCTGGTGCCCTCTAGGTAACATGATAACATAAACATAACATGTGACATTTCACAGGTCCTTTAGACATGTACTGGAGTTTTCCAAAGGTCCTTTATACTAACTATACATTGACACACTGACTATAATCCTATAACATTAAATAACACTATAATAAGAGCAGGAAAGCCCCCAGGCAGGGCCGGAATAACGTAGGGGCGGATGGAGCGGCAGCTGCAGGCCTCTGCGTTAAAATAGGCCCGCACAAACGGCCCCCACCGACCGACCGGCGCCCGCGACAATCAAGCCTCAAACTCCCAGCCCGCAGAATGAAAGTTTGCGGTATGTGAAATTTGTATTGCCCGATGCCCGGGACATGCAGTTCCGAGCGCCAGGCAGGTAACTTCTTACCCTTACCTCGCCCTCCTCCTCCCGGTCTCTGGTTGGCCGGCCCGAGTCTGATGAGGGACATCGCGCATGTGACGTCCCTCCGCAGACCCGCACAGGACGTCAGTGATGTCACTCGTCAGGCCGCCGGCGGAGAGGAGAAGTGCAGTGCAGGACAGGTAAGTGTGTCTATATGTGTGTGTCTGTGTGTCTGTGTGTGTCTGTCTGTGTGTGTGTCTGTGTGTGTGTCTGTGTGTACTTGTGTGTGTCTGTGTGTGTGTATATGTGTGTGTGTCTGTCTGTGTGTGTCTTTGTGTGTACGTTTGTGTGTCTGTGTGTGTATATATGTGGGGCCGACGACAATGCTACCTAATGTGGGGAACCTGCTTCTACCTAGTGTGGGGAGCCTGCTACTACCTAATGTGGGGTACATGCTACCTACCTAATGTGGGGAAACCGCTACCTTCCTAATGTGGGGAAACTGCTGCCTGCCTAATGCCCCCCCCCCAGAAGTAGCACCCCCATCATCCATAAGCTCATGCTATTACCACACAGGGGTAGGGGAATGTGGGGGGGGGGTGCTATTTCTGGTGGGGGGTGTTGCTGGTGGATGATGAGGGGCGCATGATGGGGACATTATATGTAAGGGGCGCATGATGGGGGCATTATATATAAGGGCGCATGCGACCCAGCCTCACCCAGCTGCTACCTCCAGTGGCCCCCAGATAATTTGAGTTTGAGACCCCTGCTCTATCACCTCCGTGCTGCCAGTGGCAGATCCAGGGGGGGGGGGGCAATGGGGCAATTGCCCCTGAGATTGTTGCCCCTTCTGTACTATAGCATGGTGGAGCGGGAGTGGTCAGCTGTCCCGCTCCACCATTCCCTCCCATTTCTCACACGCTGCTGCATTCTTGCAGTGTGAGCCTCGGGGACACCATCCACGGCAGGCCGGCGCGATGACGTCACATCATTACGCTGGTGCCTGAAGATCACCTCCCAGCAGCTCTCACGCTGCAAGAACGGAGCAGCGTGTGAGAAATGTGACAGCTGGAGAGAGGTGCTCGGGGGCCGTATGGTACAGGGGAATTATAAAAACTTGGTGGAAGGGGGGGCGGTGTGCATGCACAGAAAAGGGCAAATTATAAGTGAGGGGCATTATAACAGGGGGGCATTATATGTGAGGGACAAAGGACATGGGGCATTATCTGTGAGGGGCATTATATTGGAGGGACAAAGGACATGGGGCATTATCTGTGAGGGGCACGGGACAGGGGGGCATTATATGTGAGGGACACAGGACATGGGGCATTATCTGTGAGGGGCACAGGACAGGGGGGCATTATATGTGAGGGACACAGGACATGGGGCATTATCTGTGAGGGACACAGGACATGGGGCATTATCTGTGAGGGGCACAGGACAGGGGGTATTATATATGCGGGGTACATGACAGGGGGGCATTATTTGTGATGAGCACAGGACAGGGGGTATTATTTGTGAGGGCACATGACAGGGGCCCCCCCTGTCATGTGCCCATATAATGCACCTATAATGCCCCCCTGACATTTGTCCCTTACTTGTAATGCCGCCCTGTCCTGTGCCCCTCACATATAATGCCCCATGTCCTGTGCCCCTCACATATAATGCCCCCTGAGGGGGCAGGACATGGGGCATTATATGTGAGGGGAACATATATATACTTTGATAAAAAGGCCCATCACAATCTTCAGCACCAGGCCCATGATGCTCTTATTCCGGCCCTGCCCCCAGGTCACCGAGGGACTCAACTTGACAGGGCCTAAGTGTAGTGCAGGACCATGTCCTGTACTGGGACATCACAAAACACTTATCCCCTATCCAGTGGATAGAGGATAAGTGTTTTCCACTGCAGATGTCCTTTAAATGGCAGTTACATAATAATACTTATCCCAGCAAAGGAATTCCCAAAGTTAATACTGTACTTTCCATAGTGTTAGATGTTGAGACTTCTATGGGGCCCATGTAGAGAGGGGCCCCTACTAAACTGCTTTGGGCTGTCTGAGCATGCTGGGATCAGGGCCGGCATTCTGGCGTGGCAAACCAGGCAATTGCCTAGGGCCCCCATCCCCCCGGCTGCTCAGTAAGGGGGGGGGCAACTGTTTTAAAGTGGCCGCAGAATTGGCTGCTTGTTAAAGATTAGCAGCCCGGCCACCACCACTTTAAAACAGTGACCAGCTCCAGGCCCCGTGCTCGCAGGAGGCCCCCGTCACATTCGGGACATTCCTGTGTCCCGAAAAATCTTTTCAGGACACAAGGATGACCCGTTTACCTCATAGCGGCCCGCGTCAACTTTAAAAACGCAGGGGCCACTGGGAGGAAGCGCACGCAGTGACGTCACTGACGTCCTGTGCGTGCGCCCATAGCAACAGTACAGCGGAGCGGAGCAGTGAGGAGGACGTGACCAGCGGTCATCTTCAGTGTTCCGACCACCACTCTAGCAGTAGATCGTGACCCCGGAGCAGTGGTCGGAACACTGAAGTGGGGCAGTAAACAGGCATACAGCCTCCAGCCATACACTGTATATGGCTGAAGGCTGTATGTCTGTGGGGGAACATACTGCACCTAATGTGGGGGAACTACTGTATACTTCACCTAATGTGGGGGACTATACTGCACCTAATGTGGGGGAACTACTGTATACTGCACCTAATGTGGGGAAACTACTGTATACTGCTCCTAATGTGGGGGAACAATACTGCCCCTAATGTGGGGGACTACTGTATACTACACATAATGTGGGGGACTACTGTAGACTGCACCTAATGTGGGGGAACTACTGTATACTGCACCTAATGTGATGGAACAACTGTATACTGCACCTAATGTGGGGGAACTACTGTATACTGCACCTAATGTGGGGGGACTACTGTATACTGCACCTAATGTGGGGACTACTGTATACTGCACCTAATGTGGGGGACTACTGTATACTGCACCTAATGTGGGGAACTACTGTATACTGCACCTAATGTGGGGGACTACTGTATACTGCACCTAATGTGGGGGAACTACTGTATACTGCACCTAATGTGGGGGAACTACTGTATACTGCACCTAATGTGGGGGAACTACTGTATACTGCACCTAACGTGGGGGAACTACTGTATACTGCACCTAACGTGGGGGAACTACTGTATACTGCACCTAACGTGGGGGAACTACTGTATACTGCACCTAACGTGGGGGAACTACTGTATACTGCACCTAACGTGGGGGAACTACTGTATACTGCACCTAACGTGGGGGAACTACTGTATACTGCACCTAATGTGGGGGAACTACTGTATACTGCACCTAATGTGGGGAACTATACTGCACCTAATGTGGGGAACTATACTGCACCTAATGTGGGGGAACTACTGTATACTGCACCTAATGTGGGGAACTATACTGCACCTAATGTGGGGAACTATACTGCACCTAATGTGGGGAACTATACTGCACCTAATGTGGGGGACTATACTGCACCTAATGTGGGGAACTATACCGCACCTAATGTGGGGGACTATACTGCACCTAATGTGGGGAACTATACTGCACCTAATGTGGGGAACTATACTGCACGTAATGTGGGGAACTATACCGCACCTAATGTGGGGGAACTATACTGCACCTAATGTGGGGAACTATACTGCACCTAATGTGGGGGACTATACTGCACCTAATGTGGGGAACTATACTGCACCTAATGTGGGGGAACTACTGTATACTGCACCTAATGTGGGGAACTATACTGCACCTAATGTGGGGAACTATACTGCACCTAATGTGGGGAACTATACTGCACCTAATGTGGGGGACTATACTGCACCTAATGTGGGGAACTATACCGCACCTAATGTGGGGGAACTATACTGCACCTAATGTGGGGAACTATACTGCACCTAATGTGGGGGACTATACTGCACCTAATGTGGGGAACTATACTGCACCTAATGTGGGGAACTATACTGCACGTAATGTGGGGAACTATACCGCACCTAAAGTGGGGAACTATACTGCACCTAATGTTGGGAGCTAAACTGCACCTAATGTGGGGAAACTATACTGCACCTAATGTGGGGAGCTATACTCTTTACCTAATGTGGGGGGTACTATACTGTCTACCTAATGTGGGGGGTCATACTGCCTACCTAATGTGGGGGGACTATACAAAAATATAAAATTATACTATTCTGATCCCTACAACTCCTTTATCTTTCTGTATATGGGGATGTTAGGGTCATTTTTATCGGTACCATTTTTGTTTTGATGGAACTTTTCAATTGCTTTTTAGATATTTTTTTATAGTATTTTTGAAGTGACCAAAAATGTTCAAATCTGGTTAGTGCACTATTACGACTTTTGGGGCCCCACTTTTGATTTTGCCTAGGGCCACGCTAAGCCTAAAACCGGCCCTGGCTGGGATGTGTGGTTTTGTAACAGCTGGAGGCACAATGGTTGGGAAACCTTGCTGCACTGAGTTTTTATATAATCCTCTTGGCTTTAACTCAGAATACATCCCCCTCCGCTGGATTGTCTCTGGTTGTTCCGTCTTTGGGATTCCTCAATATTTCTTTGCATTTCATTCAGAGTTCGTTGATGCGATGAACTCAGTCTGGATTGTTGGGCCTGAAAATAGTAATAGTAAAAATTATCTCTGCAGGGTGAAAACCTCCCATGACTACGGGCATGTTCACATGGTGATAAATGTGTCGAATGTCCACACAGAAAACACTTGCAGACATTGCGCAAATTTGCCCAATCCGGCAGGCGCTAGGACCATCCGGAAGTGCGCCGTCTAATAGACGGCAATGCATTTCTTACCAAAATCAGCAAAAAGAACAGACAAGTCTATTTTTTTTTGCAGATGCAGGAATCGGAAATTCCACCGTGTGAACAGTGCAGCAGAATGCCATTGAGATCAACGGGACATTTTGCTGTGTGAACATACAGATTTATCAAAACCTGTGCAGAGGAAAAAGTTGCCCAGTTGCCCATAGCAACCAAGCAGATCACTTCTTTCATTTTGCAGAGGCCTTGTTAAAAATGAAAGAAGTGATCTGATTGGTTGCTATGGGCAACTGGGAAACTTTTCCTCTGCACAGTTTTTGATAAATCTCCCCCTAGTAAGTCCTGCGCACACAGCTTAGGGCGCATTCACATTGCGAAATTTCCGCAATAACTCTACCTCTATGAGGGGAGATTTATCATAACCTGTCCAGAGGAAAAGTTGCTGAGTTGCCCATAGCAACCAATCAGATCGCTTTTTTCATTTTTGAAAAGGCCTCTGAAAAAATGAAAGAAGTGATCTGATAGGTTTTGATAAATCACCCGCCATATGTTCATTCTTTCGGCAGAAACCGTTCTGAAATGCATTGCCGTCTATTGGGAGAGCGCATGTCCGAGTGGTTCTAGTGCGGCTGGTTTTGCTGATGCCCGCTCCAGACGGAATCTCTGCCCGGAATATCATTAAAGTGTAAGTCCAGGGTTGGCCTCCTGCCCTTTCAGCAAAGATCAGTGAAGAGAGACAGTTCACACTGGGTAGTACAGTTGCTGAGGTAACCGTACAAGTTCTGTGCACAAGTCCCATTCAGCAGGAAAGGACTGAATTTGCTGGGAGTCGTCCAGTTGCCCTGGCAACTGTACCGCCCAGCGTGAGCTGCATCTCTCTGGCCATCTGCAGAATGGGTGGGAAACCAACACTGGGTGTACACTTTTTTAAGCCCAATTTTTAGAGGCTGATTTTTTTATTTTATTATTTACAGCTGTTTAATAGGCCATCTTTGTCCAAGCCAAAGCACAGATTGGGACAAAGGGGGAGATTTATCAAAACCTGTGCAGAGGAAAAATTGACCAGTTGCCCATAGCAACAAATCAAATATTTTTAAAAAGGCCTCTGAAAAATTAAGAGAAGCAATCTGATTGGTTGCTATTGGCAACAGGTCAACTTTTCCTCTGCACAGGTTTTGATAAATCTCGGACATGAAGAAAGTGAAGGGTCCAGCTCCCAGAATAATAGGTCCAATAAAACTTAGCATTTAATTCTTACATATTAAAAATTAGGATCTTTCAGTAAAAAAAACAGAAAGTGACATGTCACTCTAAAACAAAAGAGTGAAATACCAACGCGTTTTGAGCCTAAGCTCTTAATCATGGCAGAGATACCATCTAACAAGGGAGCTTTTATACCAACATTCATGTGAAAAATGAAAAACACACCTTGTTGCAAATCCACTACCCGGCCTCCCAAAACCGGAACTGACGTAACACCAACAAGATGTCAGCTCCAAAACACAGGTGATGGTAATTCTGAGTGTTGCAGGGTGGCACCCAAAGCCCATTTCTGGAGCAAAGGAAAAAAGGCAGTGTGCATTTTCCATATGTCGCTCCCTTATCGCATAGTATGAATTCTGCTCTACGGTTTATGGTGTATATAGATCTGGTGCAATTCATGATAAATATGCATTTCACTAACAGTGATACAATGATTGTGTGGTAGGGTCTTGGGGGTGTAGTGTAGTTGGGGTGTTGCTTCAGTATAGGAGGGGTTAACTTGACCCCTGTCACTCGTGACACCAGGGTGAGGGTTAATACGCTGAGGTAAATCTTCGGCCTATCGCCACCCTTCCCAGAAATGATAGGGAATGGAGGTCCACAATAGAGATGAACTTGTATATACTTTACTTGCGGTACATCCAATTAACAGTAACAGTCTTAGCAATACAGTCTCTATGTAGAACGGCAGAGATTGACAGATGCCGCGGACCATTAGCTTATCCAAACGATTATTAGAATTAGCAGTAATGCAGAGATCCGTCCGGATTTAGGGGTCTGTTTAGGTCCGGTGATCTTGCAGACTTAACAGGGATTGAGGTAACTCACAGTTTTGTAAGATGGCCGTTGCCGCAAGGCTTAGGCCTAGTCACTGTTGATGACAGCTGCGCAGATCCTCCTCTATCAGCAGCCCACGAGGAAAGAGAGCGATTAATGGCCGCCGCTCCCTTATATGGGCAGGGCCGTTTTGGATTGGTCCGAGTCAGCTGTCACTCACCGTTACAATGCATGGTGGGCGATCACTTGACTTCCTCCAAAGGTCCTTGAACCATAAACCATAGAGTTTTGGAACGCATCACGTGACCCGCAGGTCCTGCGACACTACAACAAGGTAAGTACACTTTATATATTGAATTAAAGGGGTGACTAGGGGCTAACTATAGATGAGGACCTCACCTGTAGCTAGGGACTCTGACTTTGGGGACCTCACCACAAGGTAACGGATGCAATCCGGTACCAGGACACCACACTTGCATCGGATCACGGATCTCCATTAAATGGGTACTCCACTCGAAAACTTTTTTAAATCAACTGGTGCCAGAAAGCTAAACAGGTGTCAGCAGAGAGCACTGTGGTCAGACAGAAAGGAAATTCAAAAAGAAAAGAACTTCCTGTGAAGCGTATAACAGCTGATAACTATTGGAAGGATTAAGATTTTTAAATAGAAGTAATTTACAAATCTGTTTAACTTTTTGGCACCAGTTGATTTAAAAAAAAAAAATGTTTTTCCAGGGGAGTACCCCTTTAAGTATGAAAAAATGCATCTTAAACAACATCAATAAGTTGTATGCACTGCCCTTTTTTCCTTTTGTTTTAGGAATGGGCGGTGGGTGCAACCCTGCAATGTTCAGAACTAACACCACTATGTGATCTGGTTTAATGTATGTCTTTGGCATTGATGTTGTTTAAGATGATATTTTTCATACTTTATGGAGATCCGTGATCCAATGCAAGCATTGTACTACTGTTTATCATGAATTGCCCCAGATCTATATACACCATAAACCGCAGAGCAGAATTCATAATATGCGATAAGGGAGCGACACATGGAAACTGCACACACTGCCTTTTTTCCTTTGCTCTAGGAATGGGCTTTGGGTGTGACCCTGCAACACTCAGAATTACCATCACCTGTGTTTTGTTGGTGTTACGTCAGTTCCGGTTTTGGGAGGCCGGGAAGTGGATTTGTAACAAGGTGTGTTTTTCATTTTTCACATGAATGTTGGTATAAAAGCTCCCTTGTTAGATGGTATCTCTGTCATGATTAAGAGCTTAGGCTGGAAACGCGTCGGCATTTCACTCCTATGTTTTAGAGTGACATGTCACTTTCTGTTTTTAACTAATATATCCTAATTTTTTTATATGTAAGAATTAAATGCTAAGTTTTATTGGACATATTCTTCTGGGAGCTGGACCCTTCACTTTCTTCATGTCCTATGTCTACAGGGAATAGCGGTTCCCTGCATCCGTGTTTCCGGACCCTACACCAGTGCCTGCTGCTGTTTAGAGTGGTGAGCTGATCCTTGATGGTTTCTTTTTAAGTTTTTGATAAATCTCCCCCAAAGTGAGGGTGGGACTAGCACTCCTCTGTGCTCACTCTTGTCCTATCAGACTTAAGCATGAAAACAGAGAGGAGGGGGTTACAGAGCAGCCTGCTGTGATTGAATGAAGAGGCCCAGCACAGCAGACTCAGGAAGGAAGTGAATGCATGGTGAGTGAGGGCGGGCTCAGTGCTTGCCTCGGACATATAGACACATATAAAAGATGTAAAGAATTTGCATGGCTTAGTGAGTTACATATAAAAGCATTATTATTTTTTGTGCTATGACAGGCACACTTTAATGTTACACCCGTAGGATGAATATAATGCTGGTTTACTATACTGTTTTTACTACAAAAAAAACGGGCAAAGAAAATTTGGGTGAACATAGTCTTATTGTGTTTGGTACCTGAAGACTCTGAGCTATCCTCAAATTGTTTTCCTGGAGGATCCTCTTTCTGTTCTGCTCCATCATTTCTATAAGGGAGTTTATATGTTGCTGTTGACTTGCGCTCTGTCGGACCATGGACTGCTGCAGATCTCTGGATTGCTGCTCCACAGATTGTCTCCGCCATTGTGCTTGCATGGTCCGGTAGTGAGACTCTGAATAATGTGATACGTTTTTTTTCCAGTTTAAATCCACATAAAAAGGGAAATAATTTTGCAAACATTTTAATTTCCTGTTTTGCACTCATTTGCATTATATTAGTGTTTTTTTCTATTTATATCCAGAGCTGCTACAACAATTCATGTTGCCCTTGGAACGAGACAGAAGCTGACACCGCCACTGACCCAAACCCTACCCCCCTCGAGCTTGACATATCACCTAAGGCTACCACGGAAAACTCAGGATGGACATTCCGCGCATTTGCATGTTTTGGGCGAGGCTAGGACCGCTCGGAAATGTGCCGCATTTCCAAGCCGAAACTGTTTAAGGATTACTCCACTGGCCAAAGTTCGGAACATTTAGTTCCCAACGCTGTGCATGTGCGCTCTGCGGGGTCGGCCACACCCCCTCAATGCAAGTCTATGGGAGGGGGCATGACGGCCGGTGTGAGGTGGATTTTTGCGCCCCCGTAGATCCATGCGTCCGCTCCTCCCCCAGCTCTCCGAACATTTCCGAAGCTAGAACTGGGGGAGGGCAGAGCAAGGCGAAGGAGAAAGTTCACACCCCCTCCCTCATCTCCCCTCCCTGAGCTCGGCTGCTGGACGCAGATCTCCACGGCCCACCCCCTCCCCGAGGACATAGATCGCCACGGCAGGTCCCTCCCTCCCTCATCTCCCCGAGCTGAGGACGTAAATCTCCACGGCAGGTTCCCTCCCTCATCTCCCCCAGCAGATCTCCACGGCAGGTCCCCTCAAAGGGGGAAATACTGCACGGGCTACAGGCTAAAGGGGGACAAAGGAGGACATACTGTACGGGCTAAAGACTGCACAAACTAAAGGGGGACATACTGTACGGGCTAAAGACTGCACAAACTAAAGGGGGACATACTGTACGGGCTAAAGACTGCACAAACTAAAGGGGGACATACTGAGCTCTATGTGTAAAGGGGGACATTTAGCCTGTACAGTATGTCCCCCTTTAGCCCGTACAGTATGTCCCCCTTTACACATAGAGCTCATTGGGAGCACTGCTCTACGTCCTCAGCTCTGGGAGATGAGGGAGGGGACCTGCCGTGGCGATATTTGTCCTCAGGGAGGGGGTGGGCCGTAGAGATCTGCGTACAGCCGAGCTCAGGGAGGGGAGATGAGGGAGGGGGCGTGAACTTTCTCCTTCGCCTTGCTCTGCCCTCCCCCAGTTCTAGCTTCGGAAATGTTCGGAGAGCTGGGGGAGGAGCGGACGCATGGATCTACGGGGGCGCAGTAAAAACACCTCACACCGGCATGCCCCCTTCCATAGACTTGCATTGAGGGGACATGGTGTGACGTCACGAGGGGGCGTGGCCAATCCCCGCAGTTTGCACACGGCGTTCGGAACTAAATGATCCGAACGCTGGTCAGTGGAGTACTCCTTTAAAACAACGAACAGATTCATTATTTCTACAGACAACTAAATTGGGATTTCCGCAGCAGATGTTGGCAAATTCCGCCATGCGCGTGGTGCTGCAGAATCCTATTGAAATCAATGGGACTCTAGTGTAGTGGAATTTCCGAGCAGAATATTTCCACAGAATTCCGCTCGGAAATTCTGCCGTGTGAACATAGCCTTAGAGTTCGACTTTGAGTAAGATTTATTTGTGCTCCCACAATGCACTGCTTCCTGCTTTCTCGGCTTTCCTTGGGTCCCCCAATATAAATCGTTCTGAGACCCATTATTGCGTCAGCACCTGCACCCAGTGGAAAATCCTCTAGAACAGTGTTTCCCAACTAGGGTGCCTTCAGCTGTTGTAGTTTTGCAACTCCCAGCATGCCCGGAAAGCCTTTGGCTGTTCGGGCATGCTGAGAGTTGTGGTTTTGCAACAGCTGGAGGCACCCTGATGGGAAAACACTGCTCTAGGACCTTGGAGTCAGCTTTAGATGAGGGAGAGATACTCAATTGGGTTCAAAGTTGGAGACGCCTCCTATTACATTTATAGGTGTTTATTTGGTTAGGGTATATATAGTATATATGGTATGCTTAAATAATAATCCATGTCCACTCTACCTGCTAGGCGCTGCTCCGCCTGAGTGGCCCTGTTCTCGGCTGCGAGGATGGAAGCTTCAATGTTCTTGTTTTCATGTATAAAAGCTTCCAGCACCTCAAGAGACTTCAAAAAGTAAAATATAAAACATGAACGTTACTTATATCATAACAATACATGTGGTGTCCCGGCACCGTATTTCATACTGTGCCTTAGTTATTAGTCCCCAAAGTTAGAGTCCCTAGGACTGTCGGGGTTCGCTTCCCTAATTAACCCCTAGTCACCCCTTGTTTTAGCGTCGCAGGACCTGCGTGTCATGTGACCGGGTTACAGAACTCTATGTGTGGTAGCCCTTGGGGGGGTGTATGGTAGTGGTATGGTACTGGTATGTGAGGGGTTAATGTTAACCCTAGAGTTCGTGACGCCAGGCTGAGGGCTGGTATGCTGAATCTATGTTCCGGCCTATCGCCGCCCTTCCTAGAAACGATAGGTGCAAATAAATGACTGAAGGTCCACAAGCAGATTTTACTTGAACTTGAATAACTTTACTGCAGTGCTTGCAATATCCAATGCATAGTAACAGTCTCATATAACAGTTCTTAGGTTGCTTAGCGACTGTCAGAAGTTGCGGACCTTGCATTAAACTTATAGTCTCTGAAATTAGGGAGTGATGTGCAGATCCGTCCGGATTTAGGGGAAATATTGAGTCCGGTGATACTGCAGAGTGCTTAGGGGATGACAGACTCTATAATTTAGATCATTCAGCCGTTGCCGCAAGGCTCAGGCCTAACTCACTGCGATTACTGCAATATAGGTCTCCTCTCATCAAGAGCCAGGAGAAAGGGCGCGAGAAGATGGCCGCCACTCCCTTATAAGGGCAGGGAGCGTGGTGATTTTGATAGGTCCGAATGTCTGCCACTCACTTTACATGGTATCATGGGATTGCTTACATCACAGGATCTATGTACATTGCAAAACCCAAAAGGAGGCTACCGATACCAAAGTGAGGCCTGGAATGCATCCAGAATGAGGCTTGGAACGTATCACATGACCCGGAGGCCCTGCGACACCATGGAAACAAGTAATTAACCATTTATATACAGAAATAATACTATATACATTATTATATGGACAAACTAGAAATCTATACACTATAATAGAGGCGACTAGGGGCTGACTGACCAACAGAGACCACTAAGTCCTAGGGACTCTGGCTACGGTGACCCATAGATAAATAAGTACCGTATGAAATGCGGTACTGGGACACCACATATGGTTTTGCTAAAGGACCTTTGGTGGTTCTAGTCAGGTGATCACCCACAATCCATTGTTACGGTGAGTGACAGCTGATATGGACCAATCCAAAACGGCCAGCCCCTGCCCATATAAGGGAGCTGCGCCATTTTATCGCTCTTTTGTTCCTGCGCTGCCAAGCAAGCAGCATCATTGCTCTTGGGTTGCTGACTCTGGACGAGGTAGGACCTCCGCAGCTTACAAGACAATTACTAGGCCAAAGCCTTGCGGCCTAGGTCTGCGCTAGAGACGGATAGTTCTTACAATTCCCCGCTATCTCCGCAAGACCTCTGGACCTAATCTAACCCCTAAATCCAGCGGATCTATGCAAGTACAATCCTCCTAATCTTCAGAGAACTTTCCGGTATTAAGCAACTGTCAGTCACTGCTGTGCGGTCTATATAGACTCTGTTATCTGGACTGTTACGGATACTGCATGTACAGAAAATCTTCAGTAAAGTTCCTGCAAGTTTTAAGTTCTGCACTGCTGTGGACAATCCATTTATTTTACACTCCCCTATCACTCTTGGGAAGGGTGGCAATAGGCCCAGCATCACTACAGAGTTTTAACCCTCACCCTGGCGTCACGAGTGACAAGGGTTAACAGCGCCCTTTATCATATAGAACCGCAACATCCCTACTACCCTACAACCCCAGGCTATCACATACATAAGGTGAGCCCAGGATATGTTCCTACAGTCCTGTCTGGTTGAGTCCCTGTACGTCCTCAGGGCTAACCTGCAGTGTTCCCCCATAATGTGTATAAATAATATATTAAGGGTAAAGGACCTTTGATCAGGATCATGGTCACATGATTGTATGTCACATGATAAGGGTTGTCACATGTTCGAGTCATATGTTTTGTTACCCAGAGAGCACCAGGTGACCAGATGACCCGCAGCTAGCCTATGGGCTCCTTAGGTGGTTCTTGTGTCACATGTTCACCCACAATGTCGTGTAACGGTGAGTGACAGTTGTTATGGACCAATCCAAAACGGCTCAGCCCCTGCCCATATAAGGAAGCTGCAGCCATTAATCGCTCTCTTGTTCCTGCATTGCCAAGCAAGCAGCATCTCTTGGGTTGCTGTCACTGAACGAGGTAGGACCTCTGCAACTTTCAAGTACGTTTACTAGGCCAAAGCCTTGCGGCCTCGGCCTATACCAAAGCTGTTGTACAATTACAATTTCCAGCTACTCTCCGCAAAATCACTGGACCTAAATGCACCCCTAAATCCAGCGGATCTATGCTACGGAATCTTCTAACAGCTAAATTGAGCTTATCTGATCCCAACCAACTGTCAATCGCTCCTCAACTAGAAATAGACTCTGTTATCTGGACTGTTATTGCTATTACCTGTTACAGAAAATCTTCAGTAAAAGTTCCTGCAAGTTTTCAGTTAAGCAGTGGTTGTGGACAATCCATTTATTACGCATTCACCTATCGCTCTTGGGAAGTGGCCCAGCACCATTACAGTATTTAACCCTCACCCTGGCGTCACGAGTGACAAGGGTTAACAGCACCCTCTATTATCCAGAACAGCAACACCCCAACTACCCTACAACCCCCGAGGTGTACCACACTACAGTTAACCTTAACATGGCCTTGGACTATTATTTACCTCTGGCTAACCTAGGAGTAATGGGATTCGCTTTGGGTGGTTACATAGACAAACCACCCCCTGGCATCACGAACACAAAGGGGTTAATACCATCTACCCCTGGGCAACACCATCTGCCCCTTACACCTTCCCTCACACCCCGTGGCTCTCCACATTTTAGACGATGCATGAGTTTCTATGATCCTGGAAATAATGTTGATGGACACGTCAAAAAGGAAGAGTGGTGCAGTTGCTCATAGCAACCAACCAGATCGCTTCTTTCATTTTCAGAGGCAGTTTTAAAAAACAAAGAAGCAATCCGATCAGTTGCTATGGGCAACTGCCCCACTCTCTTCATAAATATAGATAAATCTCCCCATAGTCATCAATGGTACTTTAGTGTTCCCCAAACTATAATCTATACATTCACTTTTCTAGGCCAGGACCACCATTTACCCAGCACCGTGCTGAACAATATATATTACCTAATCTTCCTACCTACATTTTGTCAGAGAGTAAAAGCAACATTGATGCTCTTGTCCTCATACCCCGACCTCCTATCCCAACCTAATATTCCATACTTATATCTTGACCTCATATCCTGCTCTCATATCCCCTCCTCACACTTATATCCCGTCCTCATATCCCCTCCTCACCCTTATATCCCGTCCTCATATCCCCTCCTCACACTTATATCCCGTCCTCATATCCCCTCCTCACACTTATATCCTGTCCTCATATCCCCTCCTCACCCTTATATCCCGTCCTCATATCCCCTCCTCACACTTATATCCTGTCCTCATATCCCCTCCTCACCCTTATATCCCGTCCTCATATCCCCTCCTCACCCTTATATCCTGTCCTCATATCCCCTCCTCACCCTTATATCCCGTCCTCATATCCCCTCCTCACACTTATATCCAGTCCTCATATCCCCTCCTCACCCTTATATCCTGTCCTCATATCCCCTCCTCACCCTTATATCCCGTCCTCATATCCCCTCCTCACACTTATATCCTGTCCTCATATCCCCTCCTCACACTTATATCCCGTCCTCATATCCCCTCCTCACACTTATATCCCGTCCTCATATCCCCTCCTCACACTTATATCCTGTCCTCATATCCCCTCCTCACACTTATATCCCGTCCTCATATCCCCTCCTCACGCTTATATCCCAACCTCATATCCCCTCCTCACACTTATATCCCGTCCTCATATCCCCTCCTCACACTTATATCCCGTCCTCATATCCCCTCCTCACACTTATATCCCAACGTCATATCCCCTCCTCACACTTATATCCCGTCCTCATATCCCCTCCTCACCCTTATATCCCGTCCTCATATCCCCTCCTCACACTTATATCCCGTCCTCATATCCCCTCCTCACACTTATATCCCAACCTCATATCCCCTCCTCACCCTTATATCCCGTCCTCATATCCCCTCCTCACACTTATATCCCGTCCTCATATCCCCTCCTCACACTTATATCCCAACCTCATATCCCCTCCTCACACTTATATCCCGTCCTCATATCCCCTCCTCACACTTATATCCCGACCTCATATCCCCTCCTCACACTTATATCCCGTCCTCATATCCCCTCCTCACACTTATATCCCGTCCTCATATCTTGTCCTCAAAAAAGCTGAGCTGTGATGAAGAGATTTTATGGCGAAAATAGATGGGGGCATGACTTTGAGGGTTGTGGCTCATGGGAGTGGGCTTTGCTTGCAAGCTCAGCCAACATATTTATCCAAAGATTTGGAGCTTGTGGCGTAAGCTGGGGCTGAGGTGTGATGAAGAGACTGTGGTATAGGCTGATCTAAGAGTGATAAAAGACCTTTGAGGGGGCATATTAGCATTACTCACTATTAAAGGGGTCCTCCGCTGCTCAGCGTTTGGAACAAACTGTTCCAAACGCTGGAGCCGGCGATGGGAGCTTGTGACATCATAGCCAGCCCCCTCATGATGTCACGCCCCGCCCCCTCAATGCAAGTCTATGGGAGGGGGCCTGACAGCCATCACGTCCCCTCCCATAGACTTGCATTGAGGGGGAAGGAGGTGACATCATGAGGGGGCGGGGCTATGACATCACGATCTCCCGGGTCCAGCGTTCAGAACAGTTTGTTCCAAACGCTGAGCAGCGGAGTACCCAGCAACTATTCAGTACCCGGTATCTCTATGATTGTCAGAATGGGAAGTCACATGATTGATGTGTATACAGGCCATTGGGCATAAACCATCTCTGCCTTCTCCCTGGGGAGCCCAGCTGTTACTGACCAATGGTTCCCCTCTCTGTAATGCAGGAACCCCTGAATCGGTTGGACTTTTATAGATTGTTGGTGAGTATTTGACCTCTTTTTCTACTTTAGACCACAAAACATAGGTATAAATGACAAAACCCCCCTCTATATTTGTATACTAATATTAGCACAAACCCTGAAACAATCCAATAGAAAACATACACAAATAGATGGCAAAGTTCATGGGGACAAAGAGCCATTTCGATGTCTCTATTTGGGTGCCAACACACTTGGTAACGTACATATGCTGTGTATTCTCCTGCTCAGTCCCATCTTATTCTTGTCTTTTCTAACCAGTATTGTTGGGTTATGGTCCCCACACACCCACTTGATATTGTGAGCCGAGCTTCCTTGATAATCTGAGGACAACACCTCATGAGTAGTCAATACCTTATAAAATTTAAAGCAAAAGGCGTCATGCAATCCTCCAAATGAGCAAGCGTGTCATGAATCGAGGAGGGGAGCTTATATTAAAACGAACCAGGGCCTTGGTGGGAAGGATCTTCCTATATATATATATATATATATATATATATATACGCGGGATATTGACCATCTTGACCTAGAGTCTTATCTGCACAGACCTCTAGATCCTTCAGCAGACACTAAAAGGCCAATGGTGAGTACCAACTTCAGAATTGTCAGCACCAGTCACAATTTCCCCATGTCATTGGCATATCCTGTAGCTCTTGCTACAAGGAACATTACTTCATCTAGGATAAAGCTG
The DNA here is from genome assembly GCF_029499605.1 of Hyla sarda. NCBI lineage: Eukaryota > Metazoa > Chordata > Amphibia > Anura > Hylidae > Hyla > Hyla sarda. Next base: position 15,067,444 of record NC_079198.1, on the reverse strand, counting down.
CATGGCCCATAAATTTGGGTTTTCTGGGACTTCTAGATTGACACAGGGTAAGCCAACACTTCGCACCTCCACCGATCGGCTTTTCGACACCCCACACTACACCCCACAATGAACTGGCTGTAAGCCCTGCCCCGTTCATTGTATAGTGGTGGCACAATGAAGTGAATGGGAGCCGAGCCGCAGTTTCCCAGGGCCACCACTATACAATCCATGGTGCAAGGATCAAGTTCACTGCATACTAAGGGGCACCAAAAAGCTGAACGACAGGGATGCTGGGTTTCGGCAAATGATCAGCCAATGATGGCCTATCTTGCACTTAAAGGGGTACTCCACCCCTAGACATCTTATCCCCTGTCCAAAGGATAGGTGATAAGATGTCTGATCGCGGGGGTCCCGCCTCTGAGGACCCCCGCAATCTCCATGCTGCACCCGGCGTTTCAGCGCTGGAGGCTCATGACATTACGGCCACACCCCGCTCGTGACGTCACGGCCACGCCCCCTCAATGCAAGTCTATGGGGGGAGGGGCGCGTGACGAGTCTCCGCCCCACATCGCCAGTCGTCCGGCACAGACCAAAGTTGTCTGGGGTGTGGATGTCTGGGGTGCCGCAGCTGAAATCGAGGGGGTCCCCAGCTGCGGGACATCAGACATTTTAGAGGATAAAAGATCTAGGGGCGGAGTACCCCTTTAAAAGAGTACTCCGCTGCTCAGCGTTTGGAACAAACTGTTCCGAACGCTGGAGCTGGCGCTGGGAGCTCATGATGTCATAGCCCCGCCCCCATCATGACGTCACACCCTGCCCCCTCAATGCAAGTCTATGGGAGGGGGCGTGACGGCTGTCACGCCCCCTCCCATAGACTTGCATTGAGGGGGCAGGGTGTGACGTCATGATGGGGGCAGGGCTATGATGTCACAAGCTCACAGTGCCGGCTCCAGCATTCAGAACAGTTTGTTCCAAACGCTGAGCAGCGGAGTACCCCTTTAAAGGAAACAGCATTGAAGACAAAGCATACACAATCTGATCCTCTTGGCTGGGATCTCAACATTGTTATATACCTTTACTCCCTTTCCTGGCATTCTGTCATATTTTTGCAGGAATTCTTGCTTATCCATTAAGAAAAGCCTATGTCCTCCTGGTCTGGAGTAACGCCCCTGCATGAGCCCATTTTGCATGGTCACACTGAGGTTCTTGAGAAGGTTATTGCAAAAGGCTCTAGAAAGATCTTCATTTGTTTTCATAAATTCTTTCTCTCTCTTTCCAATCTGCATCTGTGGGTGAAATAAAAAAGGAATTACAGCTGGGAAGGAAGGAAAATTACCCTTTTTTGTGAGAATAATCTGATATACATGGAATAGATTACTATTCAGTTTTGGGCTAGCCCAACTCTACATTTATTGTCTATGGCAGTGGTCCCCAAACCAGTCTTCAAGGTCCATTAACATTCCAGGTTTTTTCAGTTACGTCATTGGAAGAGAACAGGGAAAAGTTCAAATCCTGGACTGTTGGTGGCCTTAAAGGGTTCTCCGCCAAAAAACATCTTCTCCCCTATCTAAAGGATCCCGTGCCCGATGACTGTGACTACAGCCGCCACGCCCCCTCCATTCATGTCTATGGGAGGCGTGACAAAGTAGCTGTCACGCCCCCTCCCATAGCAATAAAATGTTGAAAATGGTCCCTCTATATGAGCTAAACCTCGATAAGGATATCACAAATGCAATGAAATAAGGATAAACATAAAGTTTATTCACCAATGACGCGTTTCGGGTTTAAGAACCCTTCTTCAGATTGAATCCATTCATTGGTGAATAAACTATATGTTTATCATTATTTCTTTTATTTTTAAAAACGCCTCTGAAAAATGAAAGAAGCTTTCTGATTGGTTGCTATGGGCAACTGCACCACTCTTACACAGGTTTTAATAAATACCCCCCCCCCCCCCTCCCTCCCTTGTTCTTGAGATCATGAGGGTCCTTGTGATTACAAACTCCCCTATCCGGTCAATACGGGGTTCGTGTTAAAATGGTTAAAATGTGACAACCCCTCTAAATTTACCCCAAAATTAGTAAGCAGGTCTTACCAGTTAGTGTACCAACCCCAACATATGTTTCACTCAAACACCGGAGCTTCCTCAGGGGGCGTCCCACGCCCCCTGAGGAAGCTCCGGTGTTTGAGCGAAACATACGTTGGGGTTGGTACACTAACTGGTAAGACCTGTTTACTCTGCACAGACTCCGGGATTGTTTACATGTATATTAGATGCTTGCTAGCTTATTGCACTATGCACTTTCAATAGGTTTGTTTACATATCATATTGATTATATTGCTAGCTGCTACCATTTACCTTTGTAGTAAGAGTCTGCCCAGCTATACTTGGATATTTCTTCCATTTCCTTACCTGTTATGTACCTCCAATTGTTATGTTTTTATGTGTATTCAATAAAGCTTTTGATGATATTTGGGAGTTGTGTCTAATTTATGGGTATATTTATCGGAGGTAACACTACACCTTATAGGTGTTGGTTGGTGAGGCTGTAATCCCACTGTTTCTTTTTTGGTGTATAACCCCTTTAAATTAATATCAAGGCTGGATGTCCGACCTTCAGTTCTCGCAGATATTTCTCATCCTCATCATTCAGTGAACGTTTCATGAAGACTGTAGTGGCTTTTCTCCCACATTTCTTGTGCATGTTCACGAACTCTAACTCGCTCAGCGTTGGGAATTTAGCGACATTTTTATTCATCTCGCATTCATATATGGACAGGGCGTCTTGCAAAGCTCCCGTATTTTCAATCTCTGACAAAGCCAGGACGGCATTCTCCATGCATGGAACCGATCCGCTCTTGATAGTGTCCACATACAAGGAGGCGAGATTGCCTAAAACTGAAGAGAAGAAACAAAGCCTTAAAGGGGTACTCCGGTGAAAAACTTATTTTTTTTTTTTTTAAATCAACTGGTCCCAGAAAGTTAAAGGGGTACTCCGGTGAAATTCTTTTTTCTTTTAATTCAACTTGTGGCAGAAAGTTAAACATATTTGTAAACTACTTCTATTAAAAAATCTTAATCCTTCCTGTACTTATTAGCTGCTGAATACTGCAGAGGAAATTATTTTCTTTTTGGAATGCTCTCTGATGACATCACGAGCACAGTTCTCTCTGCTGACGTTATTATAATAATAATGCTTTATTTATTGTTGTCCTTAGTGGGATTTGAACCCAAGTCCCCAGCACTGCAAGGCAGCAGTGCTAACCACTGAGCCACCATGCTGCCCTTAGCATACATTTGCTATGCATAGTTCCTAAAATGGACAGAGATGTCAGCAGAGAGCACTGTGCTTGTGATGTCATCAGTGTTCCAAAAAGAAAGGAATTTCCTCTGTAGCATTCAGCAGCTAATAAGTACTGGAAGGATTAAGATTTTTTTAATAGAAATAATTTACAAATATGTTTAACTTTCTGCCACCAGTTGATTTAAAAGAAAAAAGGTTTTCACCGGAGTACCCCTTTAAACAGATTTGTAAATTACTTTTATTTAATAATCTTAATCCTTCCAGTACTTAGCTGATGTATACTACAAAGAAAGTTGTATTGCTTTCTGGAATTCTTTTCTGTCTGACCACAGTGCTCTCTGCTGACACCTCTGCCCATCTCAGGAACTGTCCAGAGGAGGAGCGAATCCCCATAGCAAACCTCTCCTGCTCTGGACAGTTCCTGTAATGGACAGAGGTGTCAGCAGAGAGCACTGTGGTCAGTCTGAGAATTCCAGAAAGAAGTACAACTTCCTCAGTAGTATACAGCAGATGCTAAGTACTGGAAGGATTAAGATTTTTAAATAAGTAATTTACAAAATCAGTTTAACTATGTGGGACCAGTTGATTAAAACTTTTTTTTCCCACTGGAGTACCCCTTTAATGTGGATGCCTGCTGGAAAGCTCCATGTGGCGATGTACCTCGGCACAGGCTTAAAGATCCAATGCAAAATCTGTGCCAGGGCCTCACCCCCCATATGCCATAATAATGGCGTCTTCTAATGTGGGTTATCCTCTACAGCCTCTGTAGCTACACACTTCTCTCTCAAAACAGTAATGAACCTACCAGAGAGACAAATTCAGCTACTGTGCTTGGTTGGCAACCAGAAAATACATGGATACCCTAATGTAGTTATGTACTTACCCTTTTGTTCTGATCTCACATGGTACATAAACCTACCCTGTTGAGATGGGGGCCACGGATGACCTAAGGCAGATTTATAACTGCTATTTTGTCACTGTATGTTGGTACTTACTGTGGTGAGGGTGTGATGAGGGCAGATGTTATGACCCTAGGGGCAGATGGCATTAACCTCTTGTATTAGTGACGCCAGGGCGTGGTTTTACCTCTACACCACCCGAAGGTATACTGCTGGATCCTGGGCTAGGCACGGGACAAATAATGACTCCGACGCCAAGTTACAGAACAACGTCGACTTTACTGATTCAGACAGATGGAATAGTCTTTACAGCTCAGTTAGGCCCAAGGAGGTGACCAGTGACTTCAGAGAATTTAGGGCTCACTGGGACTTGTAGTGGATTTGGACAATTTACTGCAGACCAACACGACTTTATGCAGACTGATCTTGACTAACTTGACTAGGACTGGCTAGACAGACTTCCCCCCGTAGGTAGCTTACCAGGTTTTGACTTTCACCTGTGGGGCACTTGGTTGGTAGAAGCATGGCTGCGTGGTCGGCCTTGGGTCTCCTCAGGACACCAGACACTCTCTCAGGTCTTGACTTCACTGCTCTCAGCACAGAACAGAACTGACTAGCTACCTCCTCTGGGTTTATATGGGGAGACTTTGGAGGGGTCCTATAGGTCACCCACAAATCATCTGGTCACTGACACCTTCTCTGGTTACAACACTTTGTAAAAAAAACATTTAAAGCGTACCTATCATATCACAGAAAAAAAAAAAAAAGTTATGTTACTCAGTACCTCATCCTGATCATGTACAGATAAACTTGTCTGTGTCTAGCTTCTGTATTTCTTTTAAAATCAGCTTATATCAGATTACACTGAATTTTCACTTCTCACAGGCAGGGGGCGTGTCCCTCTCTTGCCCTCACTGTATTTCAAATATTTTTATTGGGTTTTCAAATTTACAACATAAAAAGGTAACAAATAATACTATCAATAGAATTAGATAGAATAAAACCAGAATCATAAAAGGTATACTATATATATATATATATATATATATATATATATATATACACACACACACATACACATATTCTTCAGCTATTATTGTTAATTTTCAAACTTTAGGAACCAAAGTTCGAAGTTCGGAGTCCTCCCCCTCCTTTTTATGTGTAAGGAGATCCAGTTCTGATAACTTGCCCTCACTGTACATGACTAAACTTCCTCCCTCACTGTGCGTCACTAAGCTGTCAGCTGTCCTCCTCATGTAATCTCCTTAATACTGGTCTGGCACACTGTAACAAACCCCCTCCCCATCTCCTTGCTACTGGGGTACATGTTGCTGTATGAGGCTGAACATGCTGTCACAATTCTGCTCCTTCTCCTCTATGCTATGGACGGAGCTCCTTCTCTCACTCGATGCTGCTGAGAGTTGGGGAGGTGTGAGGGGGTGTGGCCTCCTCTCAGCCAATCACAGCAGCTCACTCACTGCCCGCCCTCCTCTGCTCTCTGTGTGTTCGGAGATCCTCACACAGGGAGCGCACACAGGCTTGTAAAGAACTGGAAGGATTAAGATTTTTTTAAAAGAAGTAATTTACAAATCTGTTTAAAGGGTACCTTTCATCAAATAAACTTTTGATATATTTTAAACTAATGAATGTTGAATAACTTTCCAATAGCATGTTAATGAAAAATATGCTTCTTTCTATTGTATTTTTTCCCGATCAGTCCTGTCAGCAAGCATTTCTGACTCATGCTGGAGTCCTAAACACTCAGAGCTGCCAGCCTGCTTTGTTCACAGCCAAACAGGCTGTGAACAAAGCAGGCTGGCAGCTCTGAGTGTTCTCCTTTGTGAACAAAGCAGACTGGCAGCTCGTAGTGTTTAGGACTCCAGCATGAGTCTGAAATGATTGCTGCCAGGACTGGTAGGGAGACCCCTAGTGGTCATTTCTTCAAAGTGGAAAATTAAATAGAAAGAAGCATATTTTTTTTAATAACTTGCAATTGTAAAGTTATTCTGCATACATTAATCTATAATATATCAAAAAAAAAATATTTGATTAGAGGTACCCTTTAACTTTCTGCCACCAGTTGATTTAAAAAAATAAATAAATTAATTAATTAATTAATTAAAAAAAAGAAAATTTCCACAGAATCAGATTACAAACAATCATCCGATGTTCACCACGAGTCTCTTGATCACAGTGGAACCTCTGAGAACACCACACAAACTACATGAAAAAGTGGTAGTTTGGTCTGGATAAGGGGGTGGTCTTCTCAGAGAGAGGATTTACTGTATATATAGTTTTACACGTCAGCACTTACTTTTCCCAGTGACTGTGATTCCACCGGGTAGCATTTTAACCCCAGAGCTCCTGATCATATGGTCATAGAAGTTGGCCGCCTGTCCCACAAACTCTTCCTCCAGTTCGCTCTCCCGCAGCTCATCCAGACGTTGGAGGTTTTTCTTAGAAGTTGGGCGGTCAAATACGAAGCATTTGTGAGAGGAGAAAAAGTTTCGGATGCATTCACGAGGGAGGTTGTAGTTTTGAAAGTTTTCACCTGTTATATAAAATAGATCTTTAAATTGTCATTTGTCAATTTGTATTAATATTACAAGAATCAATGACCTCTGGTTATATATTATGGTATATTGTCATAAGGAGCAAAGGACTGCACTGGTGCCCTGTTAAAGGGGGTAATGGTGCTGTGAATGGACTATTGATTTAGTCCAGTGGTCTCCAAACTGTGGTCCTCTACTTATTCAACAACATCCTGTCTATCAGACTCCAGTCTGAAAACAGAGAGAAGGAGGTTACAGAGCAGCCTGCAGTGTTTGGATGAAGAGACCCAACACTGCACAGCAAACTCAGGGAGGAAGTGCTTGCCCCTTCCTGAGCAGTAGATGTCAGAATGAGTGAGCAGCAGAACACAGGGATTTGAGAGCCAAATACAGAAGATAGACACGTAAAGACATATACAGCATCTGCATGACCTAGTGAATAACATATTGAAGCATTAGGTTTTTTTCTGTGATGTGACAGGTACACCCTAAAGGGGTTCTCCACCATAAAGGGGATTTTAGTACGTACCTGCCAGACAGTAATGGACATGCTTAGGAAGGATCCATGCTTGTGTTGGTGCTAAATGGCTGTGTTGTGAGATTTCCATAACGTGATGGCTATCTTTTTGTGAACTGGGTATTTCCTGTTGGAGTTCGTTCTCTCAAACTACAAATCCCGTAGTTACTTGTTTGTAAGTGTGAGGTCACTTTCCTCCCTCCCACGTATCAGCCACCCCACCCATTGAAACACAAATGAGCTGCATTCCATTCAAAACACCAGGGTTTTCTAACCAGGGAGTCTACAGCTGTTGCAAAACAGTGCAGTAAAAATGATGTGTTCTGTGTTCCGTGTCATTCAGGTCAGTATAATTACTACAATACTACTACTATAGTTTGTATACCTTTTTTTCTACGAAAGGGAAGGGTCACACCTAGCATCTATGCTGCGTATTTGATGCTGCAGGAAATCCGCAGCGTATTTTGCTACAGGCAGACACACAGGGCTTCTCTGCCGCAGCCCTGTACGCACAGTAAGTTTTGGAGATGGGCCCCCGCGTCATAGTCACGTCGCCACGCTGGGCCTACCTCCAAACCTCACGCAAAGCAGAAGAGCCCTGTGTGTCTGCCTGTAAAAAAAGTAGATGCTAGGTGTGACCCTACCCTTTCGTAGAAAAAAAAAGGTAAACCAAACTATAGTCACGCTATGTGTGATATTAAAGGGGCACTCTGCCCTTAGACATCTTATTCCCTATCCAAAGAATAGAGGATAAGATGTCTGATCGAAGGGGTCCCACCACTGAGGACCACCGCAATCTCCGTGCTGCACCCGGTGTTTGTTTAGAGCGTCGGGTTCAGCGTCGTGCCCCGCTCGTGACGTCACAGCCAAGCCCCCTCAATGCAAGTCTATGGGACCGTGGCGTCACGAGCCTCTGTCCCACATCGCCAGTCATCAGGCTCGGAGCGAAATTCGCACCATGCACCGGATGTCTGGGGTTCCACAGCAGAGATCACGGGGGTCCCCAGCGGCGGGACCCCCATGATCAGACATCTTATGCCCTTATCCTTTGGCTAGGGGATAAGATGTCTAGGGGCAGTGTACTCCTTTAAGAGTTATGTTTTAGATGATACTACTTCCTGTGGTAGGTATAGGAAGATACAAGATCACTACACCCAAGGGTAACCCCTACCTTGACGTGCTGATCGCCCTATTGTAGGTACAATAGAGATTACCTGCTTTGACTTCTAGACTCATCATTAGATATTCATCTTCTGATATTTCTTTGTCATCCCTCTTCAGTTCTAGGCAAAAGTCTCGGACGCACCAGGTAAACGATGGCAAGATCTTCTTGTATTCCTCCATCTCCTCTCTGGTATCTGTGGACTTCAGCTTTATGGTCTCAGTTAGTTCAGTGACAAAGCTGGGAGGTTATCTTGATAAGGAAATTAGCTGCCACCTTTTATGTCCAGTTTAGAAAACCCATTGTCATAAAACCATTTAATAGACAAAGAGCGTCTTCTTGCTCTGGAGGACCTGTCCTGTTCTGCACTATACAGAAAGCCCATTCATTTGAATGGAGAGAGTGCAATGCTCCATTTCTCCTGTGGCGGCACTGCAGGGACACACGTGTGCTAGGTTTTCCGATAGCTGATCACTGGGATCCAATGACAGGAACACTTGGGGACATATTCAAAACTTTTTGTGCCAAAATTTTATTGTGAAAAGTTTTCATCAAATATTCAAATGGTTTTACATAAAAATGAGCCAAGGTTTATAAGATTTTTCAAACCTGATGTGAATTTCACATTTCACATCTCTTTGCTAGCGTGAAAATAAAAAAAAATATTTTTTTTTTGTTTTTGAAAAAAGTTGAAAAATAAATTTTTACTCAATAATCAAAATATAAATATTAAAGGGGTACTCCGGTGGAATTTTTTTTTTTTTTTTATCAACTGGTGCCAGAAAGTTAAACAGATTTGTGAATTACTTCTATAAAAAAAAATCTTTATCCTTCCAGTACTTTTTAGCAGCTGGAAGTTCTTTTCTTTTTGAATTTCTTTTTTGTCTTGTCCACAGTGCTCTCTGCTGACACCTGATGCCGTATCAGGAACTGTCCAGAGCAGGAGAAAATTCTCATAGCAAACCTATGCTACTCTGGAAAGTTCCTGACACGGACAAAGGTGTCAGCAGGGAGCACTGTGGAAAAGACAAAAAAATAAAAAATTTAAAAAGCAAAGAATTTCCTCTGTAGCATACAGCTGCTAATAAGTTCTGGAAGGATAAAGATTTTTTTTTAATAGAAGTAATTTACAAATCTGTTTAACTTTCTGGCACCAGTTCATTTAAAAAAAAAGTTTTCCATTGGAGTACCCCTTTAATTTTTGGCAAATGACAATACTAATAATAATAGAAAAAAACTTTTTGAGCTCCAACTTAGACTACTTATTTCTTCATAGGGCTGCAACCGCACATCTATCATCACGGTTGTTTCAATTAAAATTGCCAGTCAGGTTGTACTACCTGACTACACAGTCACTGCACCTACACTCACATTTAACCCTTAGAGAACACACAATGTACATGTAGGTCTATGTAAAATTGAAGCGGGTTTACAGTCTATGAAGCATATGCTGGAGTTGCGCTCCCACCACTAATGGCAGACATCAGTGATCATGTGGATGTCCGCCATTAACCCTTTAGACACCAAGATCAATACTGATATCTATATCTAGTTTTCTCGTGTCCTTGCCTTCAGACATGTTTCACCCGCACAGTTGTTGCTTGTCTGAGCACTCATAGTTTAATCACGGAATATTACGTGAGATTAGCTTGCTCCTTCAGGAATTTTTTAAGATTTAAAAATTCGGTGTCTATCTCAGATAATTTTGTCTAGAAAAACACAAAAGTAATGCGAAAATGAACAGTCGCATACGTGGTGTGAAAATGAACTGTCACATATGTGGTATGGGGCGTGAGACGCAGGGCAGATGGAATTACCTTAGGGGCAGATGGCAATTTGCAGTGGTTTTGGACAATTTAGTGCAGGCCATGGTGACTTGACAATAGAGGACAGTGACTGACTTGACTTGACTGGAGACAGACTAAGCTGTGACTTTAGTTTACTTGTAGACTTGTAGCTGCAGACTTGACTTGAGGCTCCTATGACTTTAGATACAATCTTAGGCTCGACTGCACCTCAGCAAAGACTCAGGAACTAAGAGAGAGAAGAGACTCCTCCCAGGGCTTTTATGGGTTTATCTGGTGGGGTCCCATTGGTCACCCTTAAAAGGGTACTCTGGTGGAAAAAACTTTTTTTTTTTTTTAAATCAACTGGTGCCAGAAAGTTAAACAGATTTGTAAATTACTTATATTAAAAAAAATCTTAATCCTTCCAGTACTTATTAGTGGCTGTATACTACAGACGAAATGCTTTTCTTTTTGGATTTCTCTTCTGTCACGACCACAGTGCTCTCTGCTGTCCATTTTAGGAACCGTCCAGAGCAGGAGAAAATCCCCATAGCAAACATATGCTGCTCTGGACAGTTACTAAAATGGACAGCAGAGAGCACTGTGGTTGTGAAAGAAGAGAAATCCAAAAAGAAAAGCATTTCCTCTGTAGTATACAGACCCTAAAAAGTACTGGAAGGATTAAGATTTTTTTTTTATAGAAGTAATTTACAAATCTGTTTAACTTTCTGGCACCAGTTGATTTAAAAAAAAAAAAAATTTCAAAAAAAGTTTTCCACCGGAGTACCCCTTTCAGTCACCTGGTCACTGATACCTCCTGGGTTACAATCACATGACAACTAGTGATCACATGTTAACCTTTCTTAACCCCTTAAGGACACATGACGTTCTCATACGTCTCCATTTCCGAGTCCTTAAGGACACATGACGTATGAGAACGTCATGTGTTTTACCGGCCCCCCGCAACCATCTGGAGCGGAGCCGGTCCCCGATGCCTGCTGAAATCGTTCAGCAGGCATCGGGGCATATCGCCCAGGGGGGTCATTATGACCCCCCATGTCGGCGATGGCCGCAGATCGCTGGACAATTCAGTCCAGCGATCTGCGGCGGATTCCGGGTCAATCGGGTCTCCAGTGACCCGGTGACCCGGAATTATTGGCTGATCGGGGCCGTCAGAGACGGCCCCGAACAGCCAGAGGCAGCAGGGGTGAGGTGGCACTGGTGCCACCTCACGATCGCCCTGATTCGTCGGCCGGATTACCGGCCGACCAATCAGGGCGCCTGCTGCGGGTGTCACTCCCGCAACCCGCTCCGCCCCTCTTCCGGAGGACGTGAGCGGGTGCGGGACGTGCACCCCGGGTGCTGGGGACCCCGATCCCCGGCGCCCCTGTTGGGATCGGGGCCCCAGGAGCAGCGGCGGCGGCGGAGACGACGAGGGACTGACCTGTGCGGCGAGGATCGTTGGAGGTGAGTGACAGCCTCCTGCTGTTGCTTAGCAACAGTTCCCAGCATGCAAAAAGGGCATGCTGGGAGCTGTAGTTATGCAACAGCAGGAGGCAGACCACCACAACTCCCAGCATGCCCTTATGGGCATGCTGGGACTTGTAGTTTTGCAACAGCTGGAGGCACATTCTTTCTATGGAAAAGTGTACCTTCAGCTGTTGTGTAACTACAACTCCCAGCTTGCACAATCAGCTAAAGTGCATGCTGGGAGTTGTAGTGGTGCATCTGGTGGTTGCATAACTACAACTCCCAGCATGCCCGTTGGCTGTCGGTGACTGCTGAGAGTTGTAGTTTTGCAACAGCTGAAGGCACACTGAGTTAAGTAGCAAACCAGCGTGTCTCCAGCTGTTGCATAACTACAATCCCCAGCATCCCCAGCCAAAGTAGTATGCCTCCAGCTGTTGCATAACTACAACACCCAGCATGCCCTTCCGCTGTCCGTACATGCTGGGGGTTGTAGCTTTTGCAACAGCTGAAGGCACACTGGTTGCAAAACACTGAGTTTGTTACCAAACTCGGTGTTTCACAACCAGTGTGCCTCCAGCTGTTGCAAAACTACAACTCCCAGCATGCACTGATAGACCGTACATGCTGGGAGTTGTAGTTTTGCAACAGCTGGATGTTCCCCCCCCCCCCCCCAATGTGAACGTACAGGGTACACTCACATGGGCGGAGGATTACAGTAAGTATCCGGCTGCAAGTTTGAGGTGCGGCAAAATTTCTGCCGCAGCTCAAACTGCCAGCGAGAAACTACTGTGAACCCCCGCCCGTGTGACTGTACCCTAAAAACACTACACTACACTAACACACAATAAAATAAAAAGTAAAAAACACTACATATGCACATACCCCTACACAGCCCCCCTTCCCTCCCCAATAAAAATGAAAAACGTCTGGTACGCCACTGTTTCCAAAACGGAGCCTCCAGCGGTTGCAAAACTTCAACTCCCAGCATGCACTGATAGACCGTACATGCTGGGAGTTGTAGTTTTGCAACAGCTGGATTCCCCCCCCCCCCCCCCCCCCCCCAATGTGAATGTACAGGGTACACTCACATGGGCGGAGGATTACAGTAAGTATCCGGCTCCAAGTTTGAGCTGCGTCAAATTTTCTGCTGTAGCTCAAACTGCCAGCGAGAAACTACTGTGAACCCCCGCCCGTGCGACTGTACCCTAAAAACACTACACTACACTAACACAAAATAAAATAAAAAGTAAAAAACACTACATATACACATACCCCTATACAACCCCCCTCCCCAATAAAAATGAAAAACGTCTGGTACGCCACTGTTTCCAAAACGGAGCCTCCAGCTGTTGCAAAACAACTACTCCCAGTATTGCCAGATAGCCGTTGACTGTCCAGGCATGCTGGGAGTTTTACAACAGCTGGAGGCACCCTGTTTGGGAATCACTGGCGTAGAATACCCCTATGTCCACCCCTATGCAAGTCCCTAATTTAGGCCTCAAATGCGCATGGCGCTCTCACTTTGGAGCCCTGTCGTATTTCAAGGCAACAGTTTAGGGCCACATATGGGGTATCGCCGTACTCGGGAGAAATTGGGCTTCAAATTTTGGGGGGTATTTTCTGCTATTACCCTTTTAAAAAATGTAAAATTTTTGGGAAAACAAGCATTTTAGGTAAAAAAAATATATATTTTTTTACATATGCAAAAGTCGTGAAACACCTGTAGGGTATTAAGGTTCAAATTACCCCTTGTTACGTTCCCCGAGGGGTCTAGTTTCCAAAATGGTATGCCATGTGTTTTTTTTTTTGCTGTCCTGGCACCATAGGGGCTTCCTAAATGCGGCATGCCCCCAGAGTAAAATTCGCTTTCAAAAAGCCAAATGTGACTCCTTCTCTTCTGAGACCTGTAGTGCGCCAGCAGAGCACTTTTCACACCCATATGGGGTGTTTTCTGAATCGGGAGAAATTGGGCTTCAAATTTTGGGGGGGTATTTTCTGCTATTACCCTTTTTAAAATTGTAAAAATTTTGGGAAACCAAGCATTTTAGGTAAAAAAAAATATATATTTTTTTACATATGCAAAAGTCGTGAAACACCTGTAGGGTATTAAGGTTCACATTACGCCTTGTTACGTTCCCCGAGGGGTCTAGTTTCCAAAATGGTATGCCATGTGTTTTTTTTTTTGCTGTTCTGGCACCATAGGGGCTTCCTAAATGCGGCATGCCCCCAGAGCAAAATTTGCTTTCAAAAAGCCAAATGTTACTCCTTCTCTTCTGAGACCTGTAGTGCGCCAGCAGAGCACTTTTCACCCCCATATGGGGTGTTTTCTGAATCGGGAGAAATTGGGCTTCAAATTTTGGGGGGTATTTTCTGCTATTACCCTTTTTAAAAATGTTAAATTTTTGGGAAACCAAGCATTTTAGGTAAAAAAAATATATATTTTTTTTACATATGCAAAAGTCGTGAATCACCTGTAGGGTATTAAGGTTCACTTTACCCCTTGTTACGTTCCCTGAGGGGTCTAGTTTCCAAAATGGTATGCCATGTGTTTTTTTTTTGCTGTCCTGGCACCATAGGGGCTTCCTAAATTTGTGCCATAGAAATGACAGCAGCTTTTGAATATGTCCCCCACTATGATCAGCTTATTGTCACATGATCCTTCCAACAACAATGAATTTTCTAAAACAAGGGGTATTACTAGGAATTGGGCATGCAAGGCATGTGCCAGCTAGCCACATATGGTCCATTCACACGACAGAGTTTCCGCTTGCACAATTCAGCCTCAAATGAAAGCCAGTAGTCCTCTATGGGATTCCGCACTCCCATTCACACGTCTGAATTTCCGCTTGCGGAATTCCGCAAGCGGAAATTCAGACGTGTGAATGGGAGTGCGGAATCCCATAGAAGTCTATTGGGCTTTCAATTGAAGCGGAATTCTGCATGCGGAAACTCTACCAGATGCTGCCAGCAGGGGGCAGTATTGTTTAACTGACGTACATAGGACCATTTAGATTGTCAATTCCCTTATGCTGTGCAGAGAAACTAGGAATAGATAAAAAAAGACAGGAGCATTCCTCCAAGTAGCCCCAGACATTACGGCCGACTACCAATTCATGTAAGTTACCAAATATATAATGATTTATTTCAGTTAATAACGACCTAAATAGCTTAAGAGTTAAAAGATACAGTAGTCGACTATACCCCAGGGCCCTCGTGTTTGTACACTAAGGTGTATTAACAAGAGATTAGCTGCTGGTTGTAGGTTTACACAAATTAGACTAGACCAGTGTTGCAGATCTACAACTCCCAGCATGCCAAAGGCTGTCCGGTCATGCTAGGAGTTGTAGTTTTGCAACAGCTGGAGACACACTGGTTGGGAAACTCTGGTTTATACAATACAATAAGCAGTGCACATTTAGGAACAGAATATGCACTCTAAGGGGAGATGGCAACCAATCAGATCGCTTCTTTCATTTTTCACAGGGCTCTAAACAAATGAAAGAAGCAATCTGATTGGTTGCCATGGGCAACTGCACCACTCTTCCTCTACACAAGTTTTGATAAATCTCCCCCTTAGACTCTTTATACACCATATGGCACTCTCTATATAGTACTCTCTATACACCATATGACAGTCAGTATGACACTCTCTATACACCTTATGGCACTCTCTAGTCAACGTACGGCACTCTCTATAAGGCACTCTATACACTATATGGTACTCTTTATATACTCTATTGGACTCTATACAATGTACGGCATTCACTAAATGGCACTCTTTATATACTCTATTGGACTCTCTATACACCGTATGGCACTCTCTATACACCATATGGCACTCTTTATATACTCTATTGGACTCTCTATACACCGTATGGCACTCTTTATATACCATATGGCACACTCTATACACCGTATGGCACTCTCTATACACCATATGGCACTCTATATATACCATATGGCACTCTCTATACACCATATGGCACTCTCTATACACCATATGGCACTCTCTATACACCATATGGGACTCTCTATACACCATATGGCACTCTCTATACACCATATGGGACTCTCTATACACTATATGGCACTCTTTATATACTCTATTGGACTCTCTCTATACAACTTACGACATTCACTATATGGCACTCTTTATATACTCTATTGGACTCTCTATACACCACATGGCACTCTCTATACACCATATGGCACTCTCTATACACCATATTGCACTCTCTATACACCATATGGCACTCTCTATACACCATATGGGACTCTCTATACACTATATGGCACTCTTTATATACTCTATTGGACTCTCTCTATACAACTTACGACATTCACTATATGGCACTCTTTATATACTCTATTGGACTCTCTATACACCACATGGCACTCTCTATACACCATATGGCACTCTCTATACACCACATGGCACTCTCTATACACCACATGGCACTCTCTATACACCACATGGCACTCTCTATACACTATATGGCACTCTCTATACACCGCGTGGCACTCTCTATACACCGCATGGCACTCTCTATACACTGCATGGCACTCTCTATACACTCTATGGATTGTCCATTACTTTTATCTCTGTGTGAACATTGACTGTCAGTCCCCATGATAAGGAAACCAGTGACAGGTTGGCTGGTGAGTTGTCCATGTATATACATAATCCCTCCTTATGAGATATTGGGGTCACAGGGGTCCCCAGAAGTCTCTTCCACTAAAACTCCTCCTAGGTGTAAAGGATACTGCAGTTGCTCGATGGCTTGTTGATCGATGGTCCCAATACTGTTATAGACCAGAGCGCTGCTCAGCAGAACAGTCAAGGAGAAGATCCAGGTGTCATTTTTACTGTTCCCCTGTAGTAGAGAAAGGATCGAGTGTATTACATACCAGGTGCTGCAACAAAATAACATGGTGGCCAATAAGAAGAAAAACTAGTCCAGAACAGTTACTTGTTGGTCACTATTCACTATAGCTCAAAGATATAGAGAAGGGCCTGCTGGCACTTGTAGTCCTCACTTGTGTTAAAGCAGAAGTCATGGATGTCACAGGTGACTAAAGTGGTGATGTAGACCCTAAGACTTGGGGGAAAGCCAAGAAAAATGCCAATTCTGCCACATGGCGTTGTTTTTTCGGCCAAAAAATGCTGCAGGCAGATATTAGCTGTATATCAATGAGAAATCGCAAAATTCTTTTTCCACTTTGCGTTTTTCAGTTTGGCTTTTTTTTTATTCTTTTGGCGTCTTTTCACTCTTTTTTGGAGTTTGTCAGCTCCTTGGCGGTTTTGCAAAGTCGCAGCATGTTGAGCCTATGGCGTTTTTTCCCCCTGAAATCGTGGTGTTTTTCTCCCATAGAAGTCTATGGGAGTAAAAAAAATGCCGAGAAAAACATGTGGGTTTTAACTTTGGCGTTTTTGCAGGCGGTTTGTATTCTTTTTTGGACTTTATCAATCCAAAACAGTGATGGAGATACCTTTTTTTTTTAAATAAAATTTCGTAGGGTACCCTTAAAAAAAAATATATTAAAAAAGATACATTAGTGATGGGAAAAAAAATGTATTTAACAAAATGTGTCTTTATTAACAACATTTTTATACATTTTTAAACAGGGATCAATTTATGTGTGCGGGCAGGACACTAAAAATGTATCCGACAATGATAAAAAATGTAGTGTGTGCGTTTTTCACTTTTTTTTCCCCTAGTACTACTACTCCCAGCATGGAACACACTGTTCCATGATGGGAGTAGAAGTACCTGTACTAATTAACAGATCGCCTGTGTCACTCCTGACACCCGCTGTGATCCTCCTGTATAATTTATAGATGTGGCATGGGCCGCTCTTCTATTATCTTTTTTTTTTTTTGGTACCCAACTAATTTTGAAAAAAAATGCCAAAAGGGGCCAAAAAAACAATTTCCACTCAAATGCAAAAACGCAAGAGAAAAACGTCAGACGCAAGAAATTGCACTTGTGTTTTTTTCTGGCTTTTTTCACACAAAAAAAAACACAAGAAAAAAAAACAAGTGGAAACGTAACTTAAGTGTCCCCATAAAAGGGTACTCCGGAGAGCTGTAATTGAGAATGTTATGCAACTATTAGGTGTGGTTGGTATTGAAATTGGGGAAGCATGCCGTCAACTAGCCTGTGGACTGTGGTTTAGAGATTCAAAAGGACCTTAAAGGGGTTCTCCACCATAAGGTGATTTTAGTATGTACCTGGCAGACAGTAATGGATATGCTTAGGAAGGATCTGCGCTTGTCTTGGGGATAAATGGCTATGTCATGAGATTACCATAACACTGTGGCTAGCTTTTTGTGAACTTATATTTCCTGTTTGACTTTTCTTTTTTTGACTACAAATCCCATAATTCCATTTTCCTCCCCCCCACACATCAGCCACCCCACCCATTGAAACATAAATGAGCTGCATCCATTCAAAAGACCTGTGGTTTTCAATCAGGGGGCCTACAGCTGTTGCATTAGTTGCAGATTGATCTCTCTCCCACCAAGCGATCGCTCCACCCATTGAAGCAGACAGGCTCCCTGTCATCAGCTGACTAGTGAGTCAGGTCTCAGCCGCATTGCAAGCTGGGAAAAAATCCGAGACAACAGTAATTTTGCATGCTGTTAAAAATAAATATTGGGGGGAAAATCACAGATGAATTGCGAGAAAACCGTCACACACAGGTATAGACACTATATTATGGACCACACTAACTTTATAGCCCCTGTAGCCTAGTCAAATAGAAAAAATAATTCCCGGAATACCCCTTTAAAGGGCTACTCCGGTGGAAAACTTTTTTTCATATCAACTGGCTCCAGAAAGTCAAACAGATTTGTAAATTACTTCTGTAAAACTAATTTTAATCCTTCCAGTACTTATCAGCTGCTGTATATACTACAGAGGAAGTTGAGTTGTTCTTTTCTGTCTGACCACATTGCTCTCTGCTGCCACCTCTGTCCATGTCAGGAATAGTCCAGAGCAGGAGAAAATCCCCATAGCAAACCTATCCTGCGCTGGACAGTTCCTCTGGAGCATACAGCATCTGATAAGTACTGGAATAATAATTTTTTTATCTATTCAACTTTCTGGAGCCAGTCGATATGAAAAAGAGTTTTCCACCAGAGTACCCCTTTAATAGGTTCTTAATTGGATGAAGCAAGCCACTATTATAGTTGTGGTTAGGCTGCATGCTTCCCCAATTTCAATACCAACCACACCTAATTGCCGCATCATGTTCTCAAATACAGCTCAAGGATTAAACCAATAAACAGTGCGTTTAGTAATCACTCTCCTTCTTATATTTAAAAGTGAGTTTGTACTGTCACGTGACAAAGAGGGCTGGACCCTCGAAATGTGGTGTCCAACTTAAAGGGGTGCTCCGCTGCCCCAGCGTTCAGAACATTTTCTTCCGAATGCTTGGAGCAGGTGGCAGGGGTCATGACATCACGGGCACGCCCCCTCATGACATGACGCCACACCACCTCAATACAGATCTATAGACTTGCAGTGAGGGGGTGTGGCATGACGTCATGAGGTGCGTGGCTATGACATCACGACCCCCTCCGCCCGCACCCAACTTTCTAAACGAACGAAGGTGCTGCACAGAGATCAGACATCTTATCCCCTATGGATAGGGGATAAAATGTCTAGGGGAGGAGTCCCCCTTTAATAAAACTTTTTTATGCTATACATATCTTGTCCTTTTTTTTATTTTATTTTTTTTTACTTTTTTTTCAGGGATATAGATAAAGCGCTATTTCCAGATGTCCATCCACCTTTTAAGACTCCGGAAGATCTTATGGTTTCCTGAGGCTCCCAGAGGGTCTGTTCCTTTGTTGGCTATTACCGCCACAAGTCCTTTAAGCTGCAGTCAGACGCAGACATTCCGTATACTTATGCACCAGTGTAGTGTACGGTTGGTGTTGTGTCCACAGTGTGCATACTAGTCGCCTTACATTACACCTCTGATCTCCGGGATAACGGCACTTAGAGCACCTTCTCTATGTTCATTTTTTGTCTTGTATACCTGATCTGATCACCGAGTTTCAATATGGTCAACTACATTCTGGATCTCACCTTCTCCACGTCTCCTAGCCCCTCTGTGTCCAGCAGAACCAGAACATGTCCAGGTTTCTGAGGGTGAGGGACACACCACATCCAGATACCTTTAGTCTTTGATTGGATACTGGACCCCAGGGGAAAGCCTAGAAAGATTAATTTGGTTAGAAGACATTGTCCAAATCTGCCCTATTTGTATGGGAATATGGTTGTCACACATTAGCCAAATAATTACTGTATGTGAAATTTTGCATACTTTTTAAGAGTCCAAAATGATCTACAGTAGTGTTCCCCAACCTATGACTCTCCAAAGGTAGTCCAATCCAGGCCTACAGGATCGCTCTAATCCTATCCAGGCCTACAGGATCGCTCTAATCCTATCCAGGCCTACAGGATCGCTCTAATCCTATCCAGGCCTACAGGATCGCTCTAATCCTATCCAGGCCTACAGGATCGCTTTAATCCTATCCAGGCCCACAGGATCGCTCTAATCCTATCCAGGCCTACAGGATCGCTCTAATCCAATCCAGGCCTACAGGATCACTCTAATCCTATCCAGGCCTACAGGATCACTCTAATCCTATCCAGGCCTACAGGATCACTCTAATCCTATCCAGGCCTACAGGATCGCTCTAATCCTATCCAGACCTACAGGATCGCTCTAATCCTATCCAGGCCTACAGGATCGCTCTAATCCTATCCAGGCCTACAGGATCGCTCTAATCCTATCCAGGCCTACAGGATCACTCTAATCCTATCCAGGCCTACAGGATCACTCTAATCCTATCCAGGCCTACAGGATCACTCTAATCCTATCCAGGCCTACAGGATCACTCTAATCAAATCCAGGCCTATGTGGTGACTGGGGTGTTGCAGTATGTAGCAGGGTCTGGTGGTATAAACCCTTTGGTGCAAGATGTTGTTAACCCCTTAGTGTTCGTGACCCCAGGATGTGGTTATTCCGGTATGGTAACCGCCGTCAACCAACCCAAAAACGATTTGTAATAAAGGAATGTCCTCAGCAAGGATTCTGAATAAACTGGAACTTTTACTTGAAATGCTTGGGGAACAGTCTTTACAATTATGCAGTTCCTTCAGAGGCAACCGGGACACAGGATACCTCGCAGGCTTGCTTGGACTTGTAGATACAGTATGAGGATATTTATGCAGGCCACTGTGCTACTAATATATTCCTTAGCTGAGTAGTAGTCACTGGATCTGTAGAGAGAATTGTAACTCACGTTTTATAAGGGGCTGCATTTCTTTAGGCTTTGGCCTAGATGAGATGAATTTGCAGTATACAGTTTATGCAGTTTATGCTTTCTTTAGGTCCAGGAGATGAGAGAAGAGCTTACTGAGAGACTACTGCCCCGTATATACTAGGGGGATGGACTAAAGCCCATTGGTTGCTAATGCCTGGGGTTCCTGTGCCCATGGAACTCTGGGTATATCACATGACAGTAGGTCACATGACCAAGGAAGGTCCTATACATTTTGTACAAACTGTACAACTTTATACATATGAACAATAGATACGCATAATGAATATACACTGCATTTATATCAGGCAACAAGGGAGGAGCCCTGCAGGAGAGCCCAATGGACCTAAGGGACTATTCCTGAGGGGACTTAAGGATGGTACAGGAAAGGTCCTGTACCAGGACACCACACCTACAAGATCGCTATAATCCTATCCAGGCCTACATGATTGTTCTAATTAAATCCAGGCCAACAGGATTGCCCTAATCCAATTCAGGCTTCCAGGACTGCTCTAATGCAATCCAGTCCTACAGGATCACCCTAATACAATCCAGGCCTACAGGATCACCCTAATACAATTCAGGCCTACAGGATCACCCTAATGCAATCCAGTCCTACAAGGATCACCCTAATACAATTCAGGCCTACAGGATCACCCTAATCCAATCCAGGCCTACAGGATCACCCTAATACAATTCAGGCCTACAGGATCACCCTAACCCAATCAAGGCCTACAGGATCACCCTAATCCAATCCAGGCCTACAGGATCACCCTAATCCAATCCAGGCCTACAGGATCGCCCTAACCCAATCCAGGCGCACAGGATCACCCTTTAAAAAGAATGTGTAAGGCTAGAAAACCAAGTTAGAAACCACACCACTCTCATTTTTAGGTTGCTTGGTGTATTGCAGCTTAGTCCAATGCCAAGCGAGTTACTTACCTTTGTTGCACCCAGCCAGCCGATTCATCAAAAAAGATTTTCCAGTCCTATATTTTCCCACAATGGCCACGACTATCAACGGTTCAAAGATTTCTGAGAGAAGTTTCTCAGCTTCTTTATTGACCACCAGATTACTCCCATCATTTTCTATTAGACACATTGGTTGCGGCATTGACAGTACTGTAGGCATTTTGATGGTGTTGTTTCGGATCTGAAGACGGAAAAAAATAAAAGGTGTGTGACATATCTAGAGAACCCTATAAAATAACTGTCCGCCAGAGCTGGTTCTCATCTATACCACACGTGATACATTCAACCGCTACCTTAACGTATACTGTGTATACCCATAGACATTCATTATGTAAAAGTTGCCAAATGTATGTCAGCTTGTTCTTTTTACGTTTGTGTATTTTTCTTTGTGCACTTTTCTATAGCACAAATAAATTGCATGCTGTGGTTCACATTTCTTTTTCATCATAGAGGTATGTGAGTGACGTATTGTGTGGTTAATGTTTTTTTGTGTGCTTGTTTTTTCAGTTTTTACATAGTTTAACATATACCCAACAAAAAGTAATCCTTTAAAACATATACCACAATAACATATGCAACATTGAACCAAAGTGGTTTTGTTTTGGTCCATCCTTTTATGGTATAGATGTGAACCTACCGTTAGCTCCATCATACAGGTTGTCACTTTATTATGTAATAGTGATCATATGACATACAGGTACAGCAATAGAAAAATGGTGATGGTTCTTGGAATGCGACAAAGTAATAAATGCGAAACGTTGCAGAATTCTTAAGACCAGAGATAGGCTGGTCCTAAAGAGGTTAAGTATCAAACTAGACCTCAACCTAAAGAGGTTAAAGTGTACCTACCTGTCTCCAGGGCCCTACAATGGGTCCCGCTGGGTCCATTGGACCCAGGCGGCACCTTCACAGGGGCGGCACATTGCAGGACTTGAGCACGCTCCATACCTGGTGACCCCCAGCTGTCATCAGTCACTTGGGGACGCCGCTGATAACCAGCACGCATGTCCTCCTGATATGCAATGGCATAGTACTTTTCACTTCTGGACCCAGGCAGCTCAATGTACACACAAAGAAAAAACTTTTGGCATGCGAAAGGTTTTGATCAGTTGGGGTCTCAACGCTACCAGAAGAACGAGCGGGGATAGGCGCGGTACCTGCACTGTAACTGTAAAATGCCCTTCAGCTGTGTCCATCACATGACCATCACATGACCATCCCCTACAATGAATAATCTATCCAATTCACTAAGCACAAGCAGGAGAGAATGTTCATCATATATGAATAACTTTCATCTGCTGAGGCCAGAATACCCCTTTAGCTTTGTCTCATCTCCCCCAGCACTGCAGCCTGACCCCCCCCCCACAACTGAAGCCTGTCCCCCCAGCACTGCAGCCTGACCCCCCCACAACTGAAGAGTGTCCCCCCTTAGCACTGCAGCCTGACCCCCCCCCCCACAACTGAAGCCTGTCCCCCCAGCACTGCAGCCTGACCCCCCCACAACTGAAGAGTGTCCCCCCTTAGCACTGCAGCCTGACCCCCCCCCACAATTGAAGCCTGTCCCCCCAGCACTGCAGCCTGACCCCCCCCCCCACAACTGAAGAGTGTCCCCCCCAGCACTGCAGCCTGACCCCCCCCCCACAACTGAAGCCTGTCCCCCCAGCACTGCAGCCTGACCCCCCCCACAGCTGAAGCCTGTCCCCCAGCACTGCAGCCTGACCCCCCCCACAACTGAAGCCTGTCCCCCCCAGCACTGCAGCCTGACCCCCCCCCCCACAGCTGAAGCCTGTTCCCCAGCACTGCAGCCTGACCCCCCCAAAACTGAAGCCTGTCCCCCCCAGCACTGCAGCCTGACCCCCCTCCACAACTGAAGCCTGCCCCCCCAAAACTGAAGCCTGACCCCCCCACAACTGAAGCCTATCCCCCCAACACTGCAGCCTGACCCCCCCACAACTGAAGCCTGTCCCCCCAGCACTGCAGCCTGACCCCCCCCACAACTGAAGAGTGTCCCCCCAGCACTGCAGCCTGACCCCCCCCCCCACAGCTGAAGCCTGTCCCCCAGCACTGCAGCCTGACCCCCCCCACAACTGAAGCCTGTCCCCCCAGCACTGCAGCCTGACCCCCCTCCACAACTGAAGCCTATCCCCCCAGCACTGCAGCCTGACCCCCCCCCCCACAACTGAAGCCTATCCCCCCAGCACTGCAGCCTGACCCCCCCCCCCCCCACAACTGAAGCCTATCCCCCCAGCACTGCAGCCTGACCCCCCCACCACCACACACACACAAACTGCAGCCTGACCCACCTCCCACAACTGAAGCCTGTCCCCCCAGCACTGCAGCCCGACCCCCCCCCCCCCCACAACTGAAGCCTGTCCCCCCAGCACTGCAGCCCGACCCCCCCCCCCACAACTGAAGCCTGTCCCCCCAGCACTGCAGCCCGACCCCCCCCCCCACAACTGAAGCCTGTCCCCCAGCACTGCAGCCCGACCCCCCCCCCCACAACTGAAGCCTGTCCCCCAGCACTGCAGCCTGACCCCCCCCCCCCCCCCCCCAGCACTGCAGCCTGTTCCCCTCCCTGCACTCTCTGCCCACTTAAGTCCCGATTGTTAATTTTTAGCACATAAATGAAATACAAACACAGTAATTTACCCTCCGGGAACGATTCATCTCTCCCGTCAGGTTGTTTCTCTCTCTGTATTTTCTATTTAATCTTCTGTCAGGAGTGAAAGAGAAAGTAGAATTTGCAAGAATGGAAAATCCTCCACATAAACGTCATTTATTAACTATTTAGGAAACAGCGACCGCTCAAGGATCAAGAAAGCGAAATCATTGCCAGATTATTAACCCCTTAATGGTTTTCATTTTTTCTCTCCTTACCTTTCAATAGCCATAACTTTATCAATTTCCCACAGGACCAAATGTACTTTGTAATGACTGTCACTCATGTTACCACAAAATCATTAACATTATATTTTATTCGTTTTGACATTTTTGCACATAGTGATACCTATGTTTATGCTAATTTTTCTTTACATTATCATGCAGAAGTGATGGCTCTTGAAACTTGGCAAAACAAAAAAGCGACACATTGCAGGATTCTTAAGGCCAGAAATTAGCTGATCCTCAAGGGGTTAAGTACTAAACTAGATCTTAAGAGGTTAAAGTACCTGTGGCAGAGGGTGTGATGCAGGGCAGATGGAATTACCCTAGGGGAAGATGACATTAACCCCTTGTGTTCGTGACGCCAGGGTGTGGTTTATATCCTCAATACCACCCGAAGGTATACCGCTGGATCCTGGGCTGGGCACAGGGGCAATAATGACTCTGAAGCCAAGTTAGCTTTACTGAGGGAAGACAGATGGTAAAGTATATACAGTTCAGCCAGGGCCCACGGAGGTGACCAGTGAGTTCAGAGACCTTAAAGGGGTACTCTGGTGGAAAATGTTTTTTTTTTTTTTTTTTTTTTTTTAAATCAACTGGTGCCAGAAAGTTAAACAGATTTGTAAATTAAAGAAATTGGGGTATGTGCAGCTCACAAAGTAAATTAGTCGAGGCTATATGGAATGTACTTACACCAAAAAAGTACAAATGCAAAATAATTTGTAGAGAGAAAAAGGTACCAAAAAGCGTCTAGACTAATACCATAAATGGTACATGATGATTGAATTACAGAAGAATAAAATCGGACTGTGCTTCACTTTATATGATGAAAAGATATTTAATATAAAATACTGTAATTATAAATGAGACATTAGTATAAAATAATATAAATCAAATCCAAAACATAAATTGATACCTCCTTACACAGGGCCCTTGTGGGAAGGTAATGTGTAATAATATACAGTAATAAAATTACTAAAAATCCGCTTATAAAGTGCAGTCTTCCGCTAATCCAACATTGTGTAAACCGGCATAGTTCACTTTTTGTAAAGTGCGCTCCGTGATCATATGTATTGTAGAATTTCAAGATTTTTACAGACAGCTCATATAGTCGTATAGTTACCAACTCCCATAGATGGTCTAATTATATGGCTGGACGTCCGAGAGGCAGATGACAAGTGCTGTGGAGGCTGTGTCCAGCGCTGGCGTGCGCTTACGGCGACGGGCCCGGTTGCCACAGGCCTAGGAGAAGTCGCCGGTCACGGAGGTAGATGGATTACTCCGGAGATGGAAACAAACTCAGAGACAGATGGATCTGCTCCGGGGACAAAGCAAAGCCTCGTGGAGAGTCTCTCGGCGTCTCTCGGCATTGATGATGGAAAAGCAGGTAAAATGCAGCCAGGTGTAGAAGCAGGGTAATACGGAGCTTAACAGGAGTGGTATCGGAGGTAAGAAGTAGTGTTGCTCGCGAATATTCGCAATTCGAATATTATTCGCGAATATCGCATATTCGCAAATTCGCGAATTTCGCGAATATAGCGCTATATATTCGTAATTACGAATATTCGTTTATTTTTTTATTTTTTTTTCTTCACAATACACATCACAGTGATCACCCCTCTCTGCTTCCAGCTTGTGTGGTGTAAAGAAGGCTCTAATACTACTGTGTGAGACTGGCGTGCGGAAATTCGCATATGCGAAACTTAGCATATGCAAATGTTCGCATATGCGAATTTTCGCGTATGTTAATTTTGTATATGCTAATATTCACATATGTTAATTTTCGCATACACGAATGTTCGCATACGCGAAAATAAAACGAGAATATAACGAATATGCGAATATTCGCGAATATATGACGAATATTCGTCCATATATTCGCGAATATTCGCGAATTCGAATATGGCCTATGCCGCTCAACACTAGTAAGAAGATGCGGTTAGTGGATTGCGGTAGTCGTGCGGTAATAGTCTCTTTTTCTAGACGCGTTTCAGGGTACTTTATGAACGACCCTTTCCTCAGTAGAGATATCTCGCACGCCAGCGCTGGACACAGCCTCCACAGCACTTGTCATCTGCCTCTCGGACGTCCAGCCATACCCCCCCGAAAAGCTAAGAGAGCTGGTAGCTAAGAGAGTAAATTAAAGGGGTATTCCAGGAAAAAACTTTTTTATATATATCAACTGGCTCCCGAAAGTTAAACAGATTTGTGAATTACTTCTATTAAAAAAAATCTTAATCCTTTCAGTACTTATGAGCTTCTGAAGTTAAGGTTGTTCTTTTCTGTCTAAGTGCTCTCTGATGTCACCTGTCTCGGGAAACGCCCAGTTTAGAAGAGGTTTGCTATGGGGATTAGTGTTGAGCGGCATAGGCCATATTCAAATTCGCGATATTTCACAAATATATGAACGAATATTCGTCATATATTCGCTAAATTCGCATATTCGTAATATTCGCTTTTTATTTTCGCGAATCACGCAGGTGTCTGACAGATTTTTTTAACAGTCATCCGTAAAAATGAAAAATTTAATTTTTCATTTGCACAGCCTACTGTTCCAAAGATCTGTCAAATGCCAGTGGGGTGTAAATACTCACTGCACCCCTTATTAAATTCTGTGAGGGGTGTAGTTTCCAAAATGGGGTAGCATGTGGGGGGGGGTCCACTGTTCTGGCACCATGGGGGCTTTGTAAATGGACATGGCCCCCTACTTCCATTCCAACCAAATTCTCTCTCCAAAAGCCCAATGGCCCTTCTTCTTTCTGAGCATTGTAGTTTGCCCACAGAGCACTTTATATCCACATATGAGGTATTTCCATACTTAGAAGAAATGGTATTAAAAAAATGTTGGGGCTTTTTTTCCTATTACCCCTTGTGAAAAATTTGGGGTAACACCAGCATTTTATTGAAAAAAAATAATTTTTTACATTTTTACTCCCACTTTAACGAATGTTAAAGTGGGAGTAAAAACATAAAGACCCTCATTCACTTCAAAACTTAAAGGGGTACTACCGTGCTGACAACTTATCCCCTATCTAAAGGATAGGGGATAAGTTGCCTGGTCGCGCGGGGTCCCGCCGCTGGGGACCCCCGCTATCTCGCACTTAGCAACCCTCTCTCATCAGGCTGCAGAGCGAACATCACTCGAGTTCTGATGATTGCCGATCACTGGGCCGGAGTATCGGGACGTCACGGCTCCGCCCCCTCAATGTAAGCCTATGGAAGGGGGCGAGACAGCTGTCTCGCCCCTGCCATAGACTTGCTTTGAGGGGGCGGAGCGTGATGTCACACGGGGGTGGAGCTGTGACGTCACGATCTCCGGCCCCATCATCAGACCCAGAGCGGATGTTCGCTCCGGGGCCTGGTGAGAGCGGGGTGCTGCGTGCCAGATCGCCGGTGTCCCCAGCGACGGGACCCCGCGTGATCAGGCAACTTATCCCCTATCCTTTAGATAGGAGATAAGTTGTCAGCACGGTAGTACCCCTTTAACTGGTCCCTGAAAAATTCTTATTTAGAAATTTTCGTGAAAAATTGGAAAATTGCTGCTATACTTTGAAGCCCTCTGATGTCTTCAAAAAGTAAAAACATTATGATGCAAACATAAAGGTAACATTTTGTATATATGAATCAATATGTAATTTATTTGACATGTCCCTTTTCCTTACAAGCAGAGAGCTTCAGAGTTAGAAAAATGCAAAATTTTCAAATTTTTCCTGAAATTTTTACATTTTTCACCAAGAAATTATGCAAGTAGGGACGAAAATTTACCACTAACATAAAGTTGAATATGTCACGAAAAAACAATCTCGGAATAAAATGTATAAGTAAAAGCATCCCAGAGTTATTAATGCATAAAGTGACAGTGGTCAGATGTGCAAAAAATGCTCCCATCCTTAGGGTCATAATGGGCTGGTGAGCTTCTTATTTTTATCAGAAACCTGGCTGGGAGGCCACTCCTCCCGCACATCGCCGCCGCCTCGTTGCCGCCGCTGTCCCTGCACGCCCGCTGCCGGACTCTGCAGAAACTGCAAGTGTAATGAGGGAACGGGGTATGCGGGGCAGGGTGGGGGGGGAGGAGGGAACGGGCTAGTGCCATAGCGGGGGGGAAAATGGGCTAGCGAAAAGAAATAGGATGGTGGGAGCTACCCTTTAAGTTTTGAATATGTTCCCTGATTAGTTTTGGCTTTAGACAACTGTTCTAGAAAATGATTAACTAAAAAAAAATGTGTTCCTGTCCCTTTAACAATTTGGAAAATATAAAAAAATAAAAATAAAAAAATAAATAAATAAAAAGCAGCAAGAAAGAAAAATCATGTGCCGGTATTCAGTTCGCCTCTGGATATAAAGTTTCCCACATTGCAGAATAAAGGACGGTTATAGCCTGAGGCTCCATCTAATGTCTGTATCATTTCCAGTAAACCTGCTGAACCATTTCCAGTAAATCTCTTTCCTTCTACTTTCACTTTCACATTGTGTCATCCCCCCTCCCCCCCCCCCCATCATCATGTTGTTTTCTAGGTCCAAAATTTTGCACCGATTAATTCTATAATATATCTTTACAGCACATACCGTATTTTTCGCCCTATAGGACGCACCGGCATATAAAGGTCCAAAGTCTAGAAAAAAAAAGATTCTGAACCCAACAGTGATCTTCAACCTGCGGACCTCCAGATGTTGTAAAACTACAACTCCCAGCATGCCCGGACAGCCAACGGCTGTCCGGGCATGCTGGGAGTTGTAGTTTTGCAACATCTGGAGGTCCGCAGGTTGAAGACCACTGGTATAGGAGGTAATACTCACCTGTCCCCGCCGCTCCACACCCGTCACCGCTGCCTTGGATGTCGCTCCATTGCTGTCACCGAGTCCCCGTGGTTTCCCCGACGCTCCGGACGTCTTCTTCCCCGGGATCCACGCTCTCCGTCGCCGTCATCACGTCGCTACGCACGCCGCTCCTATTGGGTGACGGGACGGCGTGCGCGACGACGTGATGACGTCGAAGGAGAGCGCCGGACATGCAGGGGATCCCGGCACAGAGCAGACACCGAGGAGGCAGGTAAGGTCCCTCCCGGTGTCCTGTAAGCTGTTCGGGACGCCGCGATTTCACCGCGGCGGTCCCGAACAGCCCAACTGATCAGCCGGGTTAGTGCTATTTTTGCTTCATAAGCGGTGGTCAGCTTTGATCGCCGCGTCTGAAGGGTTAATACAGGGCATCATCTCGATCAGTGATGTCCTGTATTAGCCGCGGGTCCCGGCCGTTGATGGCCGCAGGTATTCGCCGTATAAGACGCACCAACTTTTCCCCCCTAGTTACATTTTGCTTAATATTCTGTTTGTTTTTCAGTTGTGATAGGTCACTTTCCATGGCATGTTTAAAAGCAGTAATGGCTGCTCCCGCTTCTTGTCTAGGGTAGAAGTTAGATTTGAGGGTGCAGTTAGTATATACATAGGGATCTTCATTAGATGGTTTGAGTGTAGCAGGATGTTTCATAAAATATTTTTTCAGACACAATTGTCTGAGGAATTTTTCTACACCAATGTAGCCATTAAATGTATCTAATTAAATAATGAAAATTGAGCTGAGATGAGTGATGCATCACTTAAAGGGGTTATCCAGGAAAAAACTTTTTTTTTTTTTTTTTTTTAATATCAACTTGCTCCAGAAAGTTAAACAGATTTGTAAATGACTTCTATAAAAAATCTTAATCCTTCCAATAATTATTGTTACGCCGAGCGCTCCGGGTCCCTGCTCCTCCCCGGAGCGCTCACGGCGTCTCTCTCCCTGCAGCGCCCTGGTCGGTCCCGCTGACCGGGAGCGCTGCACTGACATGGCGGGACGCGCCCGCTCGCGAATCGCATCCCAAGTCACTTACCCGTCCCGGTCCCCTGCTGTCATGTGCTGGCGCGCGCGGCTCCGCTCTCTAGGGCGCGCGCGCGCCAGCTCTCTGAGACTTAAAGGGCCAGTGCACCAATGATTGGTGCCTGGCCCAATTAGCTTAATTGGCTCCCACCTGCTCCCAGACTATATCTGATCACTGCCCCTGCACTCCCTTGCCGGATCTTGTTGCCTTGTGTCAGTGAAAGCGTTTAGTGTTGTCCAAAGCCTGTGTTACCTGAACTCCTGCTATCCATCTTGACTACGAACCTTGCCGCCTGCCCCGACCTTCTGCTACGTCTGACCTTGCCTCTGCCTAGTCCTTCTGTCCCACGCCTTCTCAGCAGTCAGCGAGGTTGAGCCGTTGCTAGTGGATACGACCTGGTTGCTACTGCCGCAGCAAGACCATCCCGCTTTGCGGCGGGCTCTGGTGAACACCAGTAGCCTCTTAGAACCGGTCCACCAGCACGGTCCACGCCAATCCCTCGCTGACACAGAGGATCCACTACCTGTAGCCGAATCGTGACAGTAGATCCGGCCATGGATCCCGCTGAGGTGCCGCTGCCAAGTCTCGCTGACCTTACCACGGTGGTCGCTCAGCAATCGCAGCAAATTGCCCAACAAGGACAGCAGCTGTCGCAGTTGACCGCCACGTTACAGCAACTTCTGCCTCTGCTACAGCAGCAACCATCTCCTCCGCCAGCTCCTGCACCTCCTCCGCAGCGAGTGGCCGCTCCTAGCCTCCGCTTGTCCTTGCCGGACAAATTTGATGGGGACTCTAGACTCTGCTGTGGATTTCTGTCTCAATGTTCCCTGCATATGGAGATGTTGTCGGACTTGTTTCCTACAGAACGGTCTAAGGTGGCGTTCGTAGTGAGCCTTCTTTCAGGAAAGGCCTTGTCTTGGGCCACACCGCTCTGGGACCGCAATGATCCTGCCACAGCCACAGTCCAGTCCTTCTTCGCTGAAGTCCGTAGTGTCTTCGAGGAACCAGCCCGAGCTTCTTCTGCCGAGACTGCCCTGCTGAACCTGGTCCAGGGTAATTCTTCAGTGGGCGAGTACGCCATCCAATTTCGTACTCTTGCTTCCGAATTATCATGGAATGACGAGGCTCTCTGCGCGACCTTTAAAAAAGGCCTATCCAGTAGCATCAAGGATGTGCTGGCCGCACGAGAGATTCCTGCCAACCTGCAAGAACTTATCCATTTGGCCACCCGCATTGACATGCGTTTTTCTGAGAGACATCAGGAGCTCCGCCAGGAAAAAGACTTAGATCTCTGGGCACCTCTCCCACAGCATCCTTTGCAATCTACGCCTGGGCCTCCCGCCGAGGAGGCCATGCAAGTGGATCGGTCTCGCCTGACCCAGGAAGAGAGGAATCGCCGTAGGGAAGAAAATCTTTGTCTGTACTGTGCCAGTACCGAGCATTTCTTGGTGGATTGCCCTATTCGGCCTCCACGTCTGGGAAACGCACGCACGCACGCATGCTCACGTGGGTGTGGCGTCTCTTGGTTCAAAGTCTGCTTCTCCACGTCTCACGGTGCCCGTGCGGATTTCTCCTTCAGCCAATTCCTCCCTCTCAGCCGTGGCCTGCTTGGACTCTGGTGCCTCTGGGAATTTCATTTTGGAGTCTTTGGTGAATAAGTTCTGCATCCCGGTGACCCGTCCTGGTGACACACTGCCCCG
Organism: Hyla sarda; assembly: GCF_029499605.1. Lineage (NCBI taxonomy): Eukaryota > Metazoa > Chordata > Amphibia > Anura > Hylidae > Hyla > Hyla sarda. Next base: position 15,035,026 of record NC_079198.1, on the reverse strand, counting down.
TGCCAGGCTTCGCCCTCTGCCCTCCCTCCCCATTCCCACTCCTGCTGTACTGCCTGCCTTTGAGGAAACCCTCCATTCACTCCCGGTGTCCTCGTCCCAGGTAAAGCAGTTGTCGGACAAAAAAAGGGGGAGACCTAAGGGGGGGGGGGGGGTACTGTTACGCCGAGCGCTCCGGGTCCCTGCTCCTCCCCGGAGCGCTCACGGCGTCTCTCTCCCTGCAGCGCCCCGGTCGGTCCCGCTGACCGGGAGCGCTGCACTGACATGGCCGTCGGGGATGCGATTCGCACAGCGGGACGCGCCCGCTCGCGAATCGCATCCCAAGTCACTTACCCGTCCCGGTCCCCTGCTGTCATGTGCTGGCGCGCGCGGCTCCGCTCTCTAGGGCGCGCGCGCCAGCTCTCTGAGACTTAAAGGGCAAGTGCACCAATGATTGGTGCCTGGCCCAATTAGCTTAATTGGCTTCCACCTGCTCCCTGGCTATATCTTCTCACTGCCCCTGCACTCCCTTGCCGGATCTTGTTGCCTTGTGCCAGTGAAAGCGTTTAGTGTTGTCCAAAGCCTGTGTTACCTGAACTCCTGCTATCCATCTTGACTACGAACCTTGCCGCCTGCCCCGACCTTCTGCTACGTCTGACCTTGCCTCTGCCTAGTCCTTCTGTCCCACGCCTTCTCAGCAGTCAGCGAGGTTGAGCCGTTGCTAGTGGATACGACCTGGTTGCTACTGCCGCAGCAAGACCATCCCGCTTTGCGGCGGGCTCTGGTGAACACCAGTAGCCTCTTAGAACCGGTCCACCAGCACGGTCCACGCCAATCCCTCGCTGACACAGAGGATCCACTACCTGTAGCCGAATCGTGACAATTATGAGCTGCTGAAGTTGAGTTGTTCTTTTCTGTCTGGCAACAGTGCTCTCTGATGACATCTCTGCTTGTCTGAGGAACTTCACAGAGTAGAAGAGGTTTGCTATGGGGATTTGCTTCTACTCTGGACAGTTCCCGAGACAGGTGTCCTCAGAGAGCACTTAAGACAAGAACAACTCAACTTCAGCAGCTCATAAGCTCTGATAGGATTCAGATTTTTTTTAATTGAAATCATTTACAAATCTGTTTAATTTCTGGAGCCAGTTCATATATAAAAAAAACGTAAACATTTTATTGTCTGAGTCCTTAAGGCCAAAATGGGCTGCGTCCTTAAGGGGTTAAAGGGATTATCCAGCTAGAGTATTATTATTATTATTATTTTTTTTAGAAGCATGCCCTTTCTACTTTTTTATAAAAAAAATATAAATCTCCAGCGCTCTCACAGTGCCCCCGATTTCCCTAGATGTAATCCTCTAGCTGTGTAGACTGGTATTAGTGGTAATATTGGTCTGAGTATACACGATTTAGTTATATATTTATTTTTTTATATACTAAACTCCTTGGAAAATGTGTTGTGATTTTCTCGCCACTGTTTACCGAGCTTTGTGCCAAATATTTGATACGAAGCTTGGTAAAAAAAAAAAAATAATAAATAATTAAATGGGCGCTGTCACCAACTTTATTTTTTGATATGTTGTAGTACTTATGTACTACAACATATCTCTAATATACTTTTACAATTTTTTTTTTTCCATTAAAAAGGTTTCATTTACATTTAAAAACCGGCTACTGAAAAAGGACTGATTTTGGAGTGGCAATCAGTCCTTTTTCAGTTAGGCTGCACTCGCTCCCCGATTGTCAATCAGACAGACGGGAGCGAGCGCATTGGCTCCCCGGCCACTGGCTGGGAGGCCACTCCTCCCACACATCGCCGCCGCCTCGTTGCCGCCGCTGTCCCTGCACGCCCGCTGCCGGACTCTGCAGAAACTGCAAGTGTAATGAGGGAACGGGGTATGCGGGGCAGGGTGGGGGGGGAGGAGGGAACGGGCTAGTGCCATAGCGGGGGGGGGGAACGGGCTATCGAAAAGAAATAGGATGGTGGGAGCTACCCTTTAAGTTTTGAATATGTTCCCTGATTAGTTTTGGCTTTAGACAACTGTTCTAGAAAATGATTAACTAAAAAAAAATGTGTTCCTGTCCCTTTAACAATTTGGAAAATATAAAAAAAAAAAAAAAATAAATAAATAAATAAAAAGCAGCAAGAAAGAAAAATCATGTGCCGGTATTCAGTTCGCCTCTGGATATAAAGTTTCCCACATTGCAGAATAAAGGACGGTTATAGCCTGAGGCTCCATCTAATGTCTGTATCATTTCCAGTAAACCTGCTGAACCATTTCCAGTAAATCTCTTTCCTTCTACTTTCACTTTCACATTGTGTCATCCCCCCTCCCCCCCCCCCCCCCATCATCATGTTGTTTTCTAGGTCCAAAATTTTGCACCGATTAATTCTATAATATATCTTTACAGCACATACCGTATTTTTCGCCCTATAGGACGCACCGGCATATAAAGGTCCAAAGTCTAGAAAAAAAAAGATTCTGAACCCAACAGTGATCTTCAACCTGCGGACCTCCAGATGTTGTAAAACTACAACTCCCAGCATGCCCGGACAGCCAACGGCTGTCCGGGCATGCTGGGAGTTGTAGTTTTGCAACATCTGGAGGTCCGCAGGTTGAAGACCACTGGTATAGGAGGTAATACTCACCTGTCCCCGCCGCTCCACACCCGTCACCGCTGCCTTGGATGTCGCTCCATTGCTGTCACCGAGTCCCCGTGGTTTCCCCGACGCTCCGGACGTCTTCTTCCCCGGGATCCACGCTCTCCGTCGCCGTCATCACGTCGCTACGCACGCCGCTCCTATTGGGTGACGGGACGGCGTGCGCGACGACGTGATGACGTCGAAGGAGAGCGCCGGACATGCAGGGGATCCCGGCACAGAGCAGACACCGAGGAGGCAGGTAAGGTCCCTCCCGGTGTCCTGTAAGCTGTTCGGGACGCCGCGATTTCACCGCGGCGGTCCCGAACAGCCCAACTGATCAGCCGGGTTAGTGCTATTTTTGCTTCATAAGCGGTGGTCAGCTTTGATCGCCGCGTCTGAAGGGTTAATACAGGGCATCATCTCGATCAGTGATGTCCTGTATTAGCCGCGGGTCCCGGCCGTTGATGGCCGCAGGTATTCGCCGTATAAGACGCACCAACTTTTCCCCCCTAGTTACATTTTGCTTAATATTCTGTTTGTTTTTCAGTTGTGATAGGTCACTTTCCATGGCATGTTTAAAAGCAGTAATGGCTGCTCCCGCTTCTTGTCTAGGGTAGAAGTTAGATTTGAGGGTGCAGTTAGTATATACATAGGGATCTTCATTAGATGGTTTGAGTGTAGCAGGATGTTTCATAAAATATTTTTTCAGACACAATTGTCTGAGGAATTTTTCTACACCAATGTAGCCATTAAATGTATCTAATTAAATAATGAAAATTGAGCTGAGATGAGTGATGCATCACTTAAAGGGGTTATCCAGGAAAAAACTTTTTTTTTTTTTTTTTAATATCAACTTGCTCCAGAAAGTTAAACAGATTTGTAAATGACTTCTATAAAAAATCTTAATCCTTCCAATAATTATTGTTACGCCGAGCGCTCCGGGTCCCTGCTCCTCCCCGGAGCGCTCACGGCGTCTCTCTCCCTGCAGCGCCCTGGTCGGTCCCGCTGACCGGGAGCGCTGCACTGACATGGCGGGACGCGCCCGCTCGCGAATCGCATCCCAAGTCACTTACCCGTCCCGGTCCCCTGCTGTCATGTGCTGGCGCGCGCGGCTCCGCTCTCTAGGGCGCGCGCGCGCCAGCTCTCTGAGACTTAAAGGGCCAGTGCACCAATGATTGGTGCCTGGCCCAATTAGCTTAATTGGCTCCCACCTGCTCCCAGACTATATCTGATCACTGCCCCTGCACTCCCTTGCCGGATCTTGTTGCCTTGTGTCAGTGAAAGCGTTTAGTGTTGTCCAAAGCCTGTGTTACCTGAACTCCTGCTATCCATCTTGACTACGAACCTTGCCGCCTGCCCCGACCTTCTGCTACGTCTGACCTTGCCTCTGCCTAGTCCTTCTGTCCCACGCCTTCTCAGCAGTCAGCGAGGTTGAGCCGTTGCTAGTGGATACGACCTGGTTGCTACTGCCGCAGCAAGACCATCCCGCTTTGCGGCGGGCTCTGGTGAACACCAGTAGCCTCTTAGAACCGGTCCACCAGCACGGTCCACGCCAATCCCTCGCTGACACAGAGGATCCACTACCTGTAGCCGAATCGTGACAGTAGATCCGGCCATGGATCCCGCTGAGGTGCCGCTGCCAAGTCTCGCTGACCTTACCACGGTGGTCGCTCAGCAATCGCAGCAAATTGCCCAACAAGGACAGCAGCTGTCGCAGTTGACCGCCACGTTACAGCAACTTCTGCCTCTGCTACAGCAGCAACCATCTCCTCCGCCAGCTCCTGCACCTCCTCCGCAGCGAGTGGCCGCTCCTAGCCTCCGCTTGTCCTTGCCGGACAAATTTGATGGGGACTCTAGACTCTGCTGTGGATTTCTGTCTCAATGTTCCCTGCATATGGAGATGTTGTCGGACTTGTTTCCTACAGAACGGTCTAAGGTGGCGTTCGTAGTGAGCCTTCTTTCAGGAAAGGCCTTGTCTTGGGCCACACCGCTCTGGGACCGCAATGATCCTGCCACAGCCACAGTCCAGTCCTTCTTCGCTGAAGTCCGTAGTGTCTTCGAGGAACCAGCCCGAGCTTCTTCTGCCGAGACTGCCCTGCTGAACCTGGTCCAGGGTAATTCTTCAGTGGGCGAGTACGCCATCCAATTTCGTACTCTTGCTTCCGAATTATCATGGAATAACGAGGCTCTCTGCGCGACCTTTAAAAAAGGCCTATCCAGTAGCATCAAGGATGTGCTGGCCGCACGAGAGATTCCTGCCAACCTGCAAGAACTTATCCATTTGGCCACCCGCATTGACATGCGTTTTTCTGAGAGACATCAGGAGCTCCGCCAGGAAAAAGACTTAGATCTCTGGGCACCTCTCCCACAGCATCCTTTGCAATCTACGCCTGGGCCTCCCGCCGAGGAGGCCATGCAAGTGGATCGGTCTCGCCTGACCCAGGAAGAGAGGAATCGCCGTAGGGAAGAAAATCTTTGTCTGTACTGTGCCAGTACCGAGCATTTCTTGGTGGATTGCCCTATTCGGCCTCCACGTCTGGGAAACGCACGCACGCACGCATGCTCACGTGGGTGTGGCGTCTCTTGGTTCAAAGTCTGCTTCTCCACGTCTCACGGTGCCCGTGCGGATTTCTCCTTCAGCCAATTCCTCCCTCTCAGCCGTGGCCTGCTTGGACTCTGGTGCCTCTGGGAATTTCATTTTGGAGTCTTTGGTGAATAAGTTCTGCATCCCGGTGACCCGTCCTGGTGACACACTGCCCCGTGCCAGGCTTCGCCCTCTGCCCTCCCTCCCCATTCCCACTCCTGCTGTACTGCCTGCCTTTGAGGAAACCCTCCATTCACTCCCGGTGTCCTCGTCCCAGGTAAAGCAGTTGTCGGACAAAAAAAGGGGGAGACCTAAGGGGGGGGGGGTACTGTTACGCCGAGCGCTCCGGGTCCCTGCTCCTCCCCGGAGCGCTCACGGCGTCTCTCTCCCTGCAGCGCCCCGGTCGGTCCCGCTGACCGGGAGCGCTGCACTGACATGGCCGTCGGGGATGCGATTCGCACAGCGGGACGCGCCCGCTCGCGAATCGCATCCCAAGTCACTTACCCGTCCCGGTCCCCTGCTGTCATGTGCTGGCGCGCGCGGCTCCGCTCTCTAGGGCGCGCGCGCCAGCTCTCTGAGACTTAAAGGGCCAGTGCACCAATGATTGGTGCCTGGCCCAATTAGCTTAATTGGCTTCCACCTGCTCCCTGGCTATATCTTCTCACTGCCCCTGCACTCCCTTGCCGGATCTTGTTGCCTTGTGCCAGTGAAAGCGTTTAGTGTTGTCCAAAGCCTGTGTTACCTGAACTCCTGCTATCCATCTTGACTACGAACCTTGCCGCCTGCCCCGACCTTCTGCTACGTCTGACCTTGCCTCTGCCTAGTCCTTCTGTCCCACGCCTTCTCAGCAGTCAGCGAGGTTGAGCCGTTGCTAGTGGATACGACCTGGTTGCTACTGCCGCAGCAAGACCATCCCGCTTTGCGGCGGGCTCTGGTGAACACCAGTAGCCTCTTAGAACCGGTCCACCAGCACGGTCCACGCCAATCCCTCGCTGACACAGAGGATCCACTACCTGTAGCCGAATCGTGACAATTATGAGCTGCTGAAGTTGAGTTGTTCTTTTCTGTCTGGCAACAGTGCTCTCTGATGACATCTCTGCTTGTCTGAGGAACTTCACAGAGTAGAAGAGGTTTGCTATGGGGATTTGCTTCTACTCTGGACAGTTCCCGAGACAGGTGTCCTCAGAGAGCACTTAAGACAAGAACAACTCAACTTCAGCAGCTCATAAGCTCTGATAGGATTCAGATTTTTTTTAATTGAAATCATTTACAAATCTGTTTAATTTCTGGAGCCAGTTCATATATAAAAAAAACGTAAACATTTTATTGTCTGAGTCCTTAAGGCCAAAATGGGCTGCGTCCTTAAGGGGTTAAAGGGATTATCCAGCTAGAGTATTATTATTATTATTATTTTTTTTAGAAGCATGCCCTTTCTACTTTTTTATAAAAAAAATATAAATCTCCAGCGCTCTCACAGTGCCCCCGATTTCCCTAGATGTAATCCTCTAGCTGTGTAGACTGGTATTAGTGGTAATATTGGTCTGAGTATACACGATTTAGTTATATATTTATTTTTTTATATACTAAACTCCTTGGAAAATGTGTTGTGATTTTCTCGCCACTGTTTACCGAGCTTTGTGCCAAATATTTGATACGAAGCTTGGTAAAAAAAAAATAATAATAAATAATTAAATGGGCGCTGTCACCAACTTTATTTTTTGATATGTTGTAGTACTTATGTACTACAACATATCTCTAATATACTTTTACAATTTTTTTTTTTCCATTAAAAAGGTTTCATTTACATTTAAAAACCGGCTACTGAAAAAGGACTGATTTTGGAGTGGCAATCAGTCCTTTTTCAGTTAGGCTGCACTCGCTCCCCGATTGTCAATCAGACAGGCGGGAGCGAGCGCATTGGCTCCCCGGCCACTGGCTGGGAGGCCACTCCTCCCACACATCGCCGCCGCCTCGTTGCCGCCGCTGTCCCTGCACGCCCGCTGCCGGACTCTGCAGAAACTGCAAGTGTAATGAGGGAACGGGGTATGCGGGGCAGGGTGGGGGGGGAGGAGGGAACGGGCTAGTGCCATAGCGGGGGGGGGGAACGGGCTAGCGAAAAGAAATAGGATGGTGGGAGCTACCCTTTAAGTTTTGAATATGTTCCCTGATTAGTTTTGGCTTTAGACAACTATTCTAGAAAATGATTAACTAAAAAAAATGTGTTCCTGTCCCTTTAACAATTTGGAAAATATAAAAAAATAAAAATAAAAAAATAAATAAATAAAAAGCAGCAAGAAAGAAAAATCATGTGCCGGTATTCAGTTCGCCTCTGGATATAAAGTTTCCCACATTGCAGAATAAAGGACGGTTATAGCCTGAGGCTCCATCTAATGTCTGTATCATTTCCAGTAAACCTGCTGAACCATTTCCAGTAAATCTCTTTCCTTCTACTTTCACTTTCACATTGTGTCATCCCCCCTCCCCCCCCCCCCCCCATCATCATGTTGTTTTCTAGGTCCAAAATTTTGCACCGATTAATTCTATAATATATCTTTACAGCACATACCGTATTTTTCGCCCTATAGGACGCACCGGCATATAAAGGTCCAAAGTCTCGAAAAAAAAAGATTCTGAACCCAACAGTGATCTTCAACCTGCGGACCTCCAGATGTTGCAAAACTACAACTCCCAGCATGCGCGGACAGCCAACGGCTGTCCGGGCATGCTGGGAGTTGTAGTTTTGCAACATCTGGAGGTCCGCAGGTAGAAGACCACTGGTATAGGAGGTAATACTCACCTGTCCCCGCCGCTCCACACCCGTCACCGCTGCCTTGGATGTCGCTCCATTGCTGTCACCGAGTCCCCGTGGTTTCCCCGACGCTCCGGACGTCTTCTTCCCCGGGATCCACGCTCTCCGTCGCCGTCATCACGTCGCTACGCACGCCGCTCCTATTGGGTGACGGGACGGCGTGCGCGACGACGTGATGACGTCGAAGGAGAGCGCCGGACATGCAGGGGATCCCGGCACGGAGCAGACACCGAGGAGGCAGGTAAGGTCCCTCCCAGTGTCCTGTAAGCTGTTCGGGACGCCGCGATTTCACCGCGGCGGTCCCGAACAGCCCAACTGATCAGCCGGGTTAGTGCTATTTTTGCTTCATAAGCGGTGGTCAGCTTTGATCGCCGCGTCTGAAGGGTTAATACAGGGCATCATCTCGATCAGTGATGTCCTGTATTAGCCGCGGGTCCCGGCCGTTGATGGCCGCAGGTATTCGCTGTATAAGACGCACCAACTTTTCCCCCCCAGTTACATTTTGCTTAATATTCTGTTTGTTTTTTAGTTGTGATAGGTCACTTTCCATGGCATGTTTAAAAGCAGTAATGGCTGCTCCCGCTTCTTGTCTAGGGTAGAAGTTAGATTTGAGGGTGCAGTTAGTATATACATAGGGATCTTCATTAGATGTCCAAATGCAATGGTGTCCGCTCACCTCCGGAGCCGAATCTCTGACACACCTGTGCTGTCACGGACCCGCCGGTCCCGCCCCGGCTTCAACAGCGTATAGAAGGAAGGATTGTCCGGCACCAGGTATGCTCTAAAAGATTTCTTTTATTCAAGCCATAGCAAGGAAACAAACATCACAGGACTGTGGTAATCTGACGCGTTTCGCTCTCTCTTGAGCTTAAACGTAGACTAAATTCAACAGACCAACATGCAGTTTTAAAATAAGACTCAATGGTCACATGATAAAATACCTGACGTAGGTAGTGATTATAAAAACCCGGCATGGATATCATCTGTTAGTATTACAGAGTGGATTGGATCCTGTCATTATTGCGTTATTCGCTGTGTGTCTGTCCTATGAGTGTGAATATTCTCCAAGCACTAAGTGTAAAACCGACAAATATGCACAAATAAACCGCAGTGTGTTAGAACAGTACATGTATAGATCCATAGTAAAATGGAATAATTTATCTCCATATCTACATAACTCAAAAAAACTCAAAAATGCTGCATACATGAATATATATGTGTTATAGTTACATGCGTTAGATGGATTATGGCATGTTAAGAGTCACACATGCACGGATAAATAATACAAAAGAATAAGCAATTTCTTTATGTGTGTAATTCATGTAACCTACATGCATGTATACATATACTAAAAGATGATATCTGCATCATTAGTTGCTGGATGTACATAAATAAATTGTAACATTGCACAATTTTCTCTGTTTTGGTATGCATATATATCCGTTGTATATTAATACCATAATTTACAGTAACCGCACTCTAATAGGCATCTAAACACACTAGGTGGAATCACCCTCCCAACACTCCCACTAAGAGAAATTATTGGTCTACCAAAATTATGAATAAATAAAACATAAAACATGATATAATAAGGGGCTGTGGCGCTCGGGGCGCTTGGAGTATCTGGGGAGGCATATAGAGCTAGACAATATTCTTATGTACAGGTCATAATTAAATCTAGGCGTTTGTTCATTCCCCGCGGGTATCTGGTATCCAAAAGAAATATCCAATATGTCTCTCTATTGAAGAGGCGTTTTCTCACATCCCCTCCTCTAATACCTATCTTAACCCTTTCTACACCAGACACCCGCAGGGAATCCAACTCCCCCGCGTGCACATCCCGAAAGTGGCGTGACAACATGGAAATGCCTACTCCTTCACTCCTGCTATCGGAGATATGTCTCCTGATTCTTGTTTTGAGGGTATTGGTAGTGCACCCTACATATTGCATGTTACACTTGGTACACGTGGCTACATAAACTAGCATTGTAGTATTGCAGTTAATGTATTCACGTAATTGATATGTTTTGTTATTTACACAAGACATTATCTCTTTAGAGTGATGCATGTATTTGCATGTGATACATCGACTATGTCCACAACCCCAATTCCCTACAATATCCAACCAATTACCATGTTTAATTTTATTCTTTGTACTGTATTCTCCTTTTTTAGAGTTAAATAGACTAGGTGATAGAGAGGAGCCCAATGAGGGTGCTTTTCTAGAGACCGCCATAATGCCCTCTTTAACTACCTCCCTTAATATTGGGTCCCCCTCTAAGACTGGTGTATACTTATGAATGATATTTTTAATTTGGGCAAATTGCGCACTGTATGTGGTAACAAAAACTGATCTTTTTTGTTTATTTTTGGTATTATGTGGACTGTTAGTCCTTTTTCTTTTTCCAGTATATTGGATCAGTTGCTCTCTATTAATGTTTTCTACTCTTTCCTGAGCTTTATTAAGACAGAGGGCATTATGGCGGTCTCTAGAAAAGCACCCTCATTGGGCTCCTCTCTATCACCTAGTCTATTTAACTCTAAAAAAGGAGAATACAGTACAAAGAATAAAATTAAACATGGTAATTGGTTGGATATTGTAGGGAATTGGGGTTGTGGACATAGTCGATGTATCACATGCAAATACATGCATCACTCTAAAGAGATAATGTCTTGTGTAAATAACAAAACATATCAATTACGTGAATACATTAACTGCAATACTACAATGCTAGTTTATGTAGCCACGTGTACCAAGTGTAACATGCAATATGTAGGGTGCACTACCAATACCCTCAAAACAAGAATCAGGAGACATATCTCCGATAGCAGGAGTGAAGGAGTAGGCATTTCCATGTTGTCACGCCACTTTCGGGATGTGCACGCGGGGGAGTTGGATTCCCTGCGGGTGTCTGGTGTAGAAAGGGTTAAGATAGGTATTAGAGGAGGGGATGTGAGAAAACGCCTCTTCAATAGAGAGACATATTGGATATTTCTTTTGGATACCAGATACCCGCGGGGAATGAACAAACGCCTAGATTTAATTATGACCTGTACATAAGAATATTGTCTAGCTCTATATGCCTCCCCAGATACTCCAAGCGCCCCGAGCGCCACAGCCCCTTATTATATCATGTTTTATGTTTTATTTATTCATAATTTTGGTAGACCAATAATTTCTCTTAGTGGGAGTGTTGGGAGGGTGATTCCACCTAGTGTGTTTAGATGCCTATTAGAGTGCGGTTACTGTAAATTATGGTATTAATATACAACGGATATATATGCATACCAAAACAGAGAAAATTGTGCAATGTTACAATTTATTTATGTACATCCAGCAACTAATGATGCAGATATCATCTTTTAGTATATGTATACATGCATGTAGGTTACATGAATTACACACATAAAGAAATTGCTTATTCTTTTGTATTATTTATCCGTGCATGTGTGACTCTTAACATGCCATAATCCATCTAACGCATGTAACTATAACACATATATATTCATGTATGCAGCATTTTTGAGTTTTTTTGAGTTATGTAGATATGGAGATAAATTATTCCATTTTACTATGGATCTATACATGTACTATTCTAACACACTGCGGTTTATTTGTGCATATTTGTCGGTTTTACACTTAGTGCTTGGAGAATATTCACACTCATAGGACAGACACACAGCGAATAACGCAATAATGACAGGATCCAATCCACTCTGTAATACTAACAGATGATATCCATGCCGGGTTTTTATAATCACTACCTACGTCAGGTATTTTATCATGTGACCATTGAGTCTTATTTTAAAACTGCATGTTGGTCTGTTGAATTTAGTCTACGTTTAAGCTCAAGAGAGAGCGAAACGCGTCAGATTACCACAGTCCTGTGATGTTTGTTTCCTTGCTATGGCTTGAATAAAAGAAATCTTTTAGAGCATACCTGGTGCCGGACAATCCTTCCTTCTATCTTCATTAGATGGTTTGAGTGTAGCAGGATGTTTCATAAAATATTTTTTCAGACACAATTGTCTGAGGAATTTTTCTACACCAATGTAGCCATTAAATGTATCTAATTAAATAATGAAAATTGAGCTGAGATGAGTGATGCATCACTTAAAGGGGTTATCCAGGAAAAAACTTTTTTTTTTTTTTTAATATCAACTTGCTCCAGAAAGTTAAACAGATTTGTAAATGACTTCTATAAAAAATCTTAATCCTTCCAATAATTATGAGCTGCTGAAGTTGAGTTGTTCTTTTCTGTCTGGCAACAGTGCTCTCTGATGACATCTCTGCTTGTCTCGGGAACTTCACAGAGTAGAAGAGGTTTGCTATGGGGATTTGCTTCTACTCTGAACAGTTCCCGATACAGGTGTCCTCAGAGAGCACTTAAGACAAGAACAACTCAACTTCAGCAGCTCATAAGCTCTGATAGGATTCAGATTTTTTTTAATTGAAGTCATTTACAAATCTGTTTAATTTCTGGAGCCAGTTCATATATATAAAAAAAAAAAGTTTTTTCCTGGGTAACCCCTTTAAATTGATGATGGCACTTGGTTGTTCTGTGTCTTGCCAACTTTTAGTCAGCGTTTTTTTTTGCAGAATAGACCGATGTGCATCTAAGCGCAATTATCCTTTTCAAAATGTATATTATACGTGAAGATAGAAGTTTGCTCACCTTTGTATGTTGTACTATGAGTACAATACCATGGAGGGCTTGGTTCCACAATCTGTGGTATAACAGTGCAGCCTGCACCAATCCCGTGCTCAGACGGTCTGTAGAATGCAGAAAGTGGAGTGGAATCTCCTGAAAGTGGTGTTGTCAGCGGCGCTCTCCTCTGGATGCTCGGGAGCCGATTAGCACAAAAACAAACGGCAGGAAAAAAAGGACTTGATATAAAAATAACAAATGGTTTATTTGAAGCATGAAAATGAACTACTCGTTTCGAGGGGCGGGACCCCCTCTTCGTCAGGTTCTCTCAGTTGCCTACTTTTAGTGGCGGTTGAGACTGTAGGTCTAGTTCTATTTTTTCTTCTAGGCCTCTTTTTCTGGGGGTGTCCGGAGGGTTGGGGACTAACGTGTTGGTTGGTGTGTTAATGGAATCGAATGTACATCCGCCGTTATTGTATGTCTTTTGTTTAGTGGAAAAGTTTCAGATTCACAGAGGGAGTGTGTAGTAGTGGTCTGTGTGGGGCAGTGTTGTTAGGTTGGTGTTGTGGATGTCTTACAGGTCTAACGAGGACCTAGTTTATTACTGGGTATCTTGAAATGGATATATTTAACCCCTTAAGGACTCAGGGTTTTTCCGTTTTTGCACTTTCGTTTTTTCCTCCTTTTCTTTTAGAAATCATAACCCTTTCAATTTTCCACCTAAAAATCCATATTATGGCTTATTTTTTGCGTTGCTAATTCTACTTTGCAGTGACATTAGTCATTTTACCCAAAAATGCACGGCGAAACGGAAAAAAATAATAATTGTGCGACAAAATCGAAGAAAAAACGCCATTTTGTAACTTTTGGGGGCTTCCGTTTCTACCCAGTGCATATTTCAGTAAAAATTACACCTTATCATTATTCTGTAGGTCCATACGGTTAAAATGATACCCTACTTATATAGGTTTGATTTTGTTGCACTTCTGGAAAAAATCATAACTACATGCAGGAAAATGTATACGTTTAAAAATGTCATCTTCTGACCCCTATAACTTTTTTATTTTTCCACGTACAGGGCGAATTTTTTGCGCCGTGATCTGAAGTTTTTATCGGTATGATTTTTGTTTTGATCGGACTTTTTGATCACTTTTTATTCATTTTTTAATGGTATAAAAAGTGACCAAAAATGCGCTTTTTTTACTTTGGAATTTTTTGGCGCGTACGCCATTGACCGTGCGGTTTAATTAATGATATATTTTTATAGTTCGGACATTTACGCACGCGGCGATACCACATATGTTTATTTTTTTATTTTTTTACACTGTTTTATTTTTTTTATGGGAAAAGGGGGGTGATTCAAACTTTTATTAGGGAAGGGGTTAATTGACCTTTATTAACATTTTTTTTTTACATTTTTTTTTGCAGTGTTATAGGTCCCATAGGGACCTATAACACTGCACACACTGATCTCTCATCCTGATCACAGGCGTGTATTAACACGCCTGTGATCAGTGTTATCGGCGCTTGACTGCTCCTGCCTGGATCTCAGGCATGGAGCAGTCATTCGCCGATCGGACACCGAGGAGGCAGGTAGGGGCCTTCCCGGTTTCCTGTCAGCTGTTCGGGACGTCGCGATTTCACCGCGGCGGTCCCGAACAGCCCGACTGAGCACCGGGTCACTTTCACTTTAGAAGCGGCGGTCAGCTTTGAACCGCCGCTTCTAAAGGGTTAATACCGCACATCGCCGCGATCGGCGATGTGTGGTATTAGCCGCGGGTCCCGGCCGTTGATGAGCGCCGGGACCGACGCGATATGATGCGGGATCGCGGCGCGATCACGCTTCAAATCGCGGGAGCCGGCGCAGGACGTAAATATACGTCCTGCGTCGTTAAGGGGTTAATAGATAGCCAGACTTTGTCACCAGGAGAATATTCAGGAGGAGGACGTCTCTTCTTGTCTGCCTGAAATTTCATGCGAGAAGTAGCTTGTAGAAGTGAAAGACGTGTCTTTTGCCAGATGGAAGAAAAATTCCGTACTTGTTCATCTACAGCAGGAACTCCAGAGGAAGATGACAAAGGATGAGGAGGACGATGGGGAAGTCCATAGACCACAAAGAAGCGAGAAGCACCTGTGGAATCAGAATCCTTGTGGTTGTAGGAGAATTCTGCCCAATGTAGCAGATCGACCTAGTCATCTTGACGTGCAGAAATAACATGGCGTAGATAGTCCCCCAAAACCTGATTCCCCCTCTCGACCTGTCCATTGGATTGTGGATGGCAAGCCGAGGAGAAATCCAATTTAATTTGCATACGTGAGCATAGGGCCCCCCAGAATTTAGAGATGAACTGAACCCCTCGGTCGGAAACAATATGGGAAGGGAGTCCATGCAAACAAAAGATATGATGAAGAAAAAGCTTGGCAAGCTGTGGTGCTGATGGAAGGCCAGGTAGCGGTACAAAATGAGCCATTTTTGAAAATTAATCCACTACCATCCATATGACAGTATTACCATGGGAAGATGGAAGGTCTGTAATGAAGTCCATGACAATATTGGACCAAGGAAGCTCAGGAACTGGCAAGAGCTGAAGCAGACCTGCTGGCTTGGATCGGGGAGTCTTGTCTCGGGCACAGACTGAGCAGGACCGAACAAAATCAACTACATCCTTTTTCACAGTTGGCCACCAATAATGTTTGGAGATGAGCTGTAGGGATTTATGAATACCAGGATGGCAGGCCAGAAGAGAAGAATATCCCCATTTCAAGACTCAGAGTTTCATACGAGGAGATACAGGAGTTTTTTCAGGAGGTAGATGTTGGAGATTTGCTGGTGCTGTAGAAATTAGACGCTCCGGCGGGATAATATGCTGTGGAAGAGATCCCCCATGGTGAACATCTGAAGACCTGGAAAGAACATCAGCTCGGACAATCTTTTCTTCAGGATGGAGGTGAATGAAGAAGTTGAATCTGGAGAAAAATAAAGACCATTGGGCCTGTCGTGGATTGAGATAATGGGCAGACTGAAGATAAAGCAAATTCTTGTGGTCTGAATAAATTGTGACAGGATGTACCGAGCCTTCCAAGAGGTGACGCCACTCTTCTAAGGCCAGCTTAATGGCTAAGAGCTCGCGATCTCCAATAGTATAATTTCTCTCCACAGGGGAGAAAGTTTTAGAGAAAAAGCCGCAGGTTAAAGTTCTTCCCATAATAGATTTTTGTGTTAAAACTGCCCCAGCTCCAACTGAGGAAGCATCCACTTTCAAGAAAAATGGCTTGCTAGGATCAGGTCTAGATAAAACAAGATCAGAAGCAAAGGCGGATTTAAACTGTTTGAAAGCTTCTTTAGCCTCTGGTGTCCACACCCTTGGATTAGCCGTCTTTTTGTTAAGGGAGATGATGGGAGCTACCAGGAGTAGAGTAGTGAGGTATAAATTGTCGATAGTAGTTGGCAAAGCCAAGGAACCGCTTGGTGGGTTTCAAACCAGAAGGTTGAGACCAGTCCAGAACTGCAGACAACTTGTCGGGATCCATTTGGAGACCTTGACTTGTAACAATATAGCCCAAGAAAGGAAGACTGTTTTTTTTAAAAGTGCTAGTTTGGCATAGAGACGATTTTCAAAGAGACGCTGTAAGACTTGGCGGAGGTGGGAGCGATGAGATTGTATATTGGGCGAATAGATGAGTATGTCATCCAAATAGACAACAACACAGGAGTATAGAAGATCTCGAAAAATATCGTTGATGAAATCCTGAAAGACTGCTGGAGCATTACAGAGTCCAAATGGCATGACAAGATACTCGAAATGTCCATCACGGGTATTAAACGCAGTCTTCCATTCGTCCCCTTCACGAATATGAATCAAATTATATGCCCCACGAAGATCAAGTTTTGAGAAGATTCTGGCACCTCTCAGGTGATCAAATAATTCAGAGATTAGAGGTAGTGGATAGCTGTTCTTTACAGTAATTTTATTCAAACCACGGTAGTCAATACAAGGTCGCAAAGAACCGTCTTTTTTCTCAACGAAGAAGAACCCAGCTCCGGCAGGAGAAGAGGACTTCCTGATAAACCCTTTCCGAAGGTTTTCTTGGATGTAGTCTGCCATGGCCTGGGTTTCTGGAACAGACTAGGGGTAAATTCTGCCTCTGGGAGGAGTGGTGCCGGGCAGTGAATCTAAAGGGCAATCGTAGGGATGGTGTGGAGGCAATATTTCAGCTTGCTTTTCACTGAAGACTTTAAAAATATAACTAACCAAAACATTTTCTAGTTATAAATAATCCATAAAACCTCAATCAGATATAAAATCTTTTCTGCCCATCATAGCTGGCTGACACCCCACAAACATGACTAGCCACTAGTCATGCCAACCCCAACAACCATGGCTTTTTCAATAAGGGATTGGAGTCCCAAATTAAAAATGTCCATTAGTGTTGAGCGGCATAGGCCATATTCGAATTTGCGAATATTCGCGAATATATGGACGAATATTCGTCATATATTCGCGAATATTCGCATATTCGTTATATTCTCGTTTTATTTTCGCATACGCAAAAATTTGCGTATGCGAAAATTAACATATGTGAATATTAGCATACACAAAATTAGCATACGCGTAAATTCGCATATGCGAAAATTAGCAAGTGCTAATTTTCGCATATACGAATTTTCGCACGCCAGTCTCACACAGTAGTATTACAGCCTTCTTTACACCACACAAGCTGGAAGCAGAGAGGGGTGATCACTGTGATGTGTACTGTGAAAAAAAAACAAAAAAAAAACAAAAACGAATATTCGTAATTACGAATATATAGCGCTATATTCGCGAAATTCGCGAATTCGCGAATATGCGATATTCGCGAATAATATTCGAATTGCGAATATTCGTGAGCAACACTAATGTCCATCCCAACGTCAGACAAATGGGTACAGTCAAATCTATATAGGCCTGGAAGGAAACGCTCCAGGTCTATATGCCTGAGTGGAAAACCCAGAATTGAAAGAAGAAACGTAGCCATACCTCTGTTTAGGTGATTCCTAATGCGCTCCATGAAGCTTAGCTCCTTAGGACCTTGCCAACACTAAATCTTACAACTGGAACCACCTTAAATCACTCACTCCATACCAGAAAACTTTGAATTCATCTTCCTCCAAACCTAAGTTCAGTGACTACACTCTTGGTGCTACCCATCTTGCTGCCCAGGGCACAAAAGAGCGGCCCAAAATACAGACCAACTGGCAATCAGCACCTAAAAGAAATCAAAAAGTTACAAGGTTGGGATAGCTTAAAGGGGTACTCCGGTGCTTAGACATCTTATCCCCTATCCAAAGGATAGGGGTTAAGATGCCTGACCGCGGGGGTCCCGCCGCTGGGGACCCCCGTGATCTTGCACACAGCACCCCGTTTGTAATCAGTCCCGGAGCGTGTTCGCTCCAGGACTGATTATCATCGACCGCAGGGGACTGATTACAAACGGGGTGCCGCGTGCAAGATCCCGGGGGTCCCCAGCGGTGGGACCCCCACGGTCAGGCATCTTATCCCGTATCCTTTGGATAGGGGATAAGATGTCTAAGCACCGGAGTACCCCTTTAAAGAGTACCTGCATCTTAATAAATGTTTTAATCCTCCCAGTTTACTCCCACCATCATGATAAACTACCACCTCCCTTTATTTCAATCATTTTTTTTTCTACCTTGATATTGTGCTGTATATTCTGCTAAGTCTCAATGAGCTCCATGAACTGGGAAGGGGCGTTCCCCAACAGGCATAGTTATATAGTTCTTAAAGGGGTAATCCACTGGAAAACATTTTCTTTTAAATCAATTGGGGCCAGAAAGTTAAACAAATTTTTAATTACTTCTATTAAAAAATCCCAATCCTTCCTGTACTTATCAGCTGCTGTATAATACACAGGAAGTTCTTTTCTTTTTGAATTTCCTTTCTGCCTGACCACAAGTGCTCTCTGTCCAGAGTAGGAACAAATCCCCATAGCAAACCTGAGAGCCAACGGTTGTCCGGGCATGCTGGGAATTGTAGTTTTGCAACATCTGGAGGTCCGAAGGTTGAAGACCACTGGTATTGGAGGTTATACTCACGTGTCCCCGCCGCTCCGGACCGTCACCACTCGTCACCGCTGCCCTGGATGTCACCTTCCATCGCTGTCGCCGCGTCTCCGGGTTGTCCCCGACGCTCCGGCAAGGCCTATGCTTACCTGGCATCCTCGCTCTCCGTCGCCGCCATCACGTCGCTACGCACGCCGCTCCTATTGGATGACGGGACAGCGACGATGGAGAGCGCCAACGATGCAGAGGATCCCGAAGAGGACGCGCCTGAGCCCCGAGGACAGGTAAGTGATCATCAGCGGACCACACCGGGCACCGTAAACGGCTATCTGGTGGCAGCTGAAGCAGTCTGCGCTGCCGGATAGCCGTTTATGCGATGGCCCCAACATATAAAAGCATCGTATGTTGATGCTGCCTTCAACATGCGATGGCCTCTGAGATCGTATGTCGGGGCCATTGTAGGTCGAGGGGTCACTGTACTAACATTGTGGACCAGTGGGCACACTGTGCTGGCAGGACACATTACCTCATTATTGATTCCACATCAGGGAGACTGCCCATACTGCCAAAAAAGAATTATTATGCACTCTGGGAGCTAAGATACTTAGAGGCACTTATATTAGTGGGATGTGACTTGAATACAGTTTTAGACAATGCGTAGGACAGAGGTGCTAAGAAATTCCAGTTCCCAAAGGAGCGCTACCTATCAGACCTACTGACTACTCGCACCTTGAAAATGTGTGGAGGTTTCGTTTTCCTAATGTGCGAGCCTAACGCATTACTCATGCACTCATGATAGTTGGTCTAGGCTGGACTACCCCTTGACTTCCTCTACCTTTCTGCAGAAATCCTCCAAACCAACCATGTACGACCTCCTCTTCTTCGACCACATCCCGGTTGGCATTGACTTACAAGACGCATTCCTGACAGGTGTAGATGTAGTCTGGCGCTTTCCATCGTATTTAGACAAAGATGAGCCGTTCTGAGATCTGATCAGAGGTTGGTGGTTTGACTACCAAACCACTAATAGTCAGCATAAAGATTCTCCCTTTCTGTTTTGGGAGATGGACAAATTTTGGACCTTTAACCCCTTTCCAGCATTAATAAATGTTCCTCCCATCTCTTCTCCCCAAAAATTAATTTTATTGTGAAAGGGGTTCTAGAGTCAACCTCTGGGAGTAGAGGGCGCCCTGCTGACAGATGTTGGCCAAAAGGGCGTGTACAAAAATGTGAGCTATAAGTCAGGTGATGTGCTCCGAAGTGCTCTTCACTCCCCGGCTATCAATCAAAATCCGACTCGTTCATTTCATTAGTGTATGTGGTAAATGATTCGGACAGAGCGGCTGCCGTTCATTTCTCCGGGTTATAACTCGCGATTGCAGCTGGTGTCAGGAGTGAGGCCTGGTGCGATCTGAACTTTTGACATGATTAAATGTTTTTTTCAAATGGCCGTAATGCTATAAAAGGTCTGAAACTATGTAAATTATCTAAAGGACTAATGAGCACAACATGCATCATTTTAAGACAGCAGAAAGGGAAGTTTTTGGTCTCCACGTCTACTCTCACTTCCCATTTCTGCCTAATAGTAATTATAGGGAATAATAGTTACTGCAGTTTAGGGACCTTTAAGAACACCAACCGATTTTCTGCAAAATAATAACATTAGAGGTTATGGATACTAGATTTATGTGGATAGAACGTTGATCCAGGGATTTATTCTGATCGCCATATTGGCATCGGGAAGGAATTTTTCCTCTTTCATGGGGCAATTGGCATTATGGGGGTTTTCACCTTCCTCTGGATCAACACAGTGGGATTTAGGTTGAACTTGATGGACTCTACAAACCTTACCTTATGGACCTTACAAACTATGTTACTGTGGGATATCACAAATGTGCATTTATATAATCCCTTCCCAATAAACACCTAAAAATATAACAGTCATGAGAACAAACACTGCAAGGGAGTAAAGACAACAGAGCTCAATAGGAATCCGAAAAGTAATTATCTTTAAAGGGGTACTCCAGTGAAAACCTTTTTTCTTTTAAATCAACTGGTGGCAGAAAGTTAAACATATTTGCAAATTACTTCTATTAAAAAATCTTAATCCTTCCAGTACTTATTAGCTGCTGAATGCTACAGAGGAAATTCCTTTCTTTTTGGAACTCTGATGACATCACGAACACAGTGCTCTTTGCTGACATCTCTGTCCATTTTAGTAACCATGCATAGCAGATGTATGCTAAGGGCAGCATGGTGGCTCAGTGGTTAGCACTGCTGCCTTACAGTGCAGGGTACTTTGGTTCAAATCCCACTATAGGCCAACAATAAATAAAGCGTTGTTATTATTATTATTATAACGTCAGCAGAGAGAACTGTGCTCGTGATGTCATCAGAGAGCATTCCAAAAAGAAAAGAATTTCCTCTGTAGTATTCAGCAGCTAAGTACAGGAAGCATTAAGATTTTTTAATAGAAGTAATTTACAAATATGTTTAACTTTCTGCCACCAGTTGATTTAAAAGAAAAAAGGTTTTCACCGGAGTACCCCTTTAACCCCACAAAGACTGTCCGGGCATGCTGGGAGTTGTAGTTCTGCAACAGCTGGTTGGGAAGCACTGACTCAAATGATGTGGAAAATGTTTAAACAAAGCAGCAGGCCAGGAAAGTCATGTGCTGGTGTTCCGTTTCCTTTGGATATAACATTTCCCACATTGCAGAACAAAAGACGGTTTTAGCCTGAGCCTCTCAGCATATAATGTCTGTATTATTTCCAGAAATCCAGCAGCTGACTATTTCTAGAAAATCTCTTTCCTTCTACTCTCACTTTCACATTGACTCATCTGCATAACCTATAGAGATCATGTAATCACCCCACCCCCTCCCCCACTATCATCATGTTGTTCTTAGGTCCAAATTTATGTTCTGAATAATTCCGTAATATATCTTTATGGCAGATAATTCTCCATTCATCTTACACAGAGCTCCAAATTCCCTGCTAAGACATTGAATTAAAGGAGAACTATCATGCACAAAAACTAAGGGATAAGTTTTAGATCACCAGGGGACCACCCCAACCAAGATCTCCAGCCCGGGACAATCTTCCCCGGAATGGAGCATGTCGATACCAGCACAAAGCGGTGGCCAACACGCCCCCTCAATGTGTCTCTATAAGAGAGCCAAAAATATAGCATTCGGCTATCTCCAGCTCTCCCATAGAGATACATGGAGGACGGGGTGTAAGCCGCCACTTTGTGTAAGGTTGTCATGCTCCATTCCGGGGGAGAGCCTGGGTCCCTATCCTTTGGATAGGGCATATGTTTTTGCGCACATTACTTTTCCTTGAACCCCTTAAGGACACAGGGTGTACAGACAAGTATGCCCTGACGTCTTGGTACTTAAGGACACAAGGCGTACCTGTATGCCCTGGACGTTTCCATTAACCGCCATTAATCCAGCAGTGAACGGAACAGGATGCCCGCTGAAATCATTCAGCAGGAATCCTGGAATCCTGTGACAATGCCTGGGGGGGGGTCCTGAGACTGAATTAACGCCTGCGATCTGTGGCGATTCCGGTCATATGGGTCACGTGTGACCCGATGACCCGGAATCAGAAGGTGATCGGTGCTGTTCTGTACACCGCCAATCACCTCCTGTTGCTAGGGGGAGGTGGCAATGACGTCACCTCCCCAGGAAATCAATAGCTGCTGGCAGAGGAGGGGTTGATGTCCCCTTCTCTCTGCTCTGCCCCCCACCTACCTCGGTCAGTGGGCAGATCGGAGAGAAGGAGCCAGGGACAACCCCTCTGACAGGATTTGCCCCTCAGGGCAGAGTAAGTGGCCTCCTGCCACCTTTAGTTCAGGGTGAGTTTTTGTGTGAGGGGCAGGTAGGAGGTTAAAAAAAAGAAAAAAGATTTTTAAAAAGTCCCAATTTTTTTTCTCTGCGGATAGGCAATACACGTTCGATTCCCATGCACAATCCTCCTGGTCACGGATTGACCATATACTTGTACACTTCCTTGTTTCCATTGGTCCTAGAGTCTCAGATTGAAGGTGGGGTGATCTCTGATCATACACCACGATCCCTGGTGCTCTCGGACCGATTTCCACACGGAAGCGACTTTTTTTGGAGCTTTCCAGCGCATCTATACAAGGATGCAACTACTTAAGGGGTGGTGGTTGGACTATAATATAAACAAGACCCGCAAAGATAATCCGGATGTGACTAAAGCGGTCCTTAGAGGGCATATCATTTCTTATGTTGCCGGGGGAAAAACTGAATTTATCCCCAATTATTCCCAAGCCAGTGACTCTCTTAGACAGGCACACGCATCTTTTCTTGCTGACCCCACACCCCTGAATAAAAATGCATGCGTGAGGGCTAAGGATGCTTTTGATGGATGGCTTGAGTGCAGTGAAAAATACTACCACACTGAATTTCAGGCTTTACTACACAGATTTGGTAATAAATCAGGTCATCTTTTGGCAAATTTGGCTAGAGGCCAGCGCCCCTTAGCTTGTATTTCATCATTGCGAGACTCCACAGGACATCTCCTTACAAACCAATGTCTTATTGTGGACTATATGGACCGTTATTATGCGGATTTCTATGTCCGCACCACCCCTTCGCAATTACCAATAGATAATTTACTCACTAAGATCTCCCTTTCAAAACTGCCCCCCACGCAATTGGACACCTTAAATGCCCCAATCACCCCTGAAGTGGTTGCTTAGTACATTAAGCTCCTCCCCAATTCGAGGGGGCCGGGCCCTGATGGACTAACTGGGGAGTTCTATAAACTCCTTCAGGATCAGGTTGCTGTGACCCTATCAGCTCTTTTTAACGAGGCACTACAGGGGGGCCTACCGGACTCTGCGTCCATGTCTTATGTCCACTTACTGCCTAAACCTAATAAAGATCCGCTAGACCCTGGATCTTATAGACCCATCTCGTTAATCAATCTGGATTCTAAACTTCTCTCTAAAATTATGGCAGATAGGCTTTCCTTAAAGGGGTACTCCGCCCCTAGACATCTTATCCCCTACCCTCTCAAAAAGATTCCCCTGTTGTTGAAACATACTGATCTTCTAACCTTAATGTCTATGTTCACTAGCGTAGAAGCGTAGAATTGCATTGCAAACATCGATGCTACCCAGGTATATGATGTAGGGGGGGGGGGGGGTGAACTTTCCAGTTGTAAGGGGGTATAACTTAACATGTATTTTTAGGCACATTATGGATTGGTTTCAAAATACCTTGGTTTATTCTAATACTCCACTAGAATTGCAACATGCTTCCCCTTGTCATCCTATTGCTCTACTCCACTGCCCTATCCCTTCGCTCCCGCCATCCATCACAACATCTCTATTATTTAAGGATACCATTGCTACCTGGAAGGTTATTAGAAAATGTATGAAATTGTCTCACGGCTGTTCGAAATATCTTTCCCCATGGCATACCCCTGAGTTCATGGAGAGTCAAGACAATGCTCTGTTCCGTGTGTGGAGACAGAGGGGGATCAACGTCTTGGGTGACCTTATGAGTGTCTCAGAGAGGCGTTGGTTTAGATTTTCAGAGGTGGAGATGTTATATGGCATCCCCAGTTTGCACGTCCTACGGTATAATCAGATCCATTCCGGCTTCCATTCCAAATTGCGTGATTTGACGGGAGAACTATCAGCAGGTAGCTTTGATTCCCTTCTGTCCTCTACCATGGATAGATCCATAACTTGCCTATACTCTCGTCTAAGAAAATGGTTCCTGCCTTTGACCCCTGGGCAGGTTGGGAAAACCTGGGACAAACTTTTGCAAGATCCGACTTTGCCCTCCCATATATTAATAGGGCTGGCGGATTTTCATCAACATATTCATAATGAAAAGTAGAGGGAGATGCCGCTCAAACTGACCCATTCTGCAATCTATGCATTTACATTCTCCCCTTCGTCCGGGAACCCTAATAGGATTACCTATTGGCTGAAATGTCAGGCCCCTAAGGCTGACCTTTATTACTGTATGTGGCTATGCCCCATGATGACTCGATACTGGGACAGGGCCTCTACTTTGGTGAATAGAATATGTCCCTTTGTGGGAAATCTTAGCTATACCGAGGCACTTTTTCACATCTTGGTGTCGGGTTCACCTGGTGCCTTCTCATACTCCCACCTACCACCTATAGCACACTCTGTGATTAGGAATTAGGACCACTGAGTGAATATCTTTCCCCTTCTGTACCCACCATGCCTAGAATTGCTGAAACACCTATTTACCCTAGACAGAAATGAAATGCTTCAAGGAGCGGCTGGCTAAAAAGTTTTTTGCAAAGTGGAAATTGTTCCCTACTCGTTATTATGATATGACCCTCCGGACCGGGCCATGATTTTGCACCCGTTTGTTCATACGCAATAGTACTTACTGGCTGGGGTTTATGATTCTCTGGGCGCACTAAGAGTATCTTGATCTCTGGTGCCGAGGTTTTCTGGTTTTATTTGTATGGCGGCTGTGTGTTTGTGTCTGTGATTGTGTTTTTGTCTGTTAGTCTTGGTTCTTGGGTCTTAATGTCTGACCACCTGCTTGTTAGTTACTATTAGTCAGGATTTTTGTTCTACTCTTGACTAAATACTAATAATATAGTAGTTTAGTTTCTCCTCTATATAAGAAGTTCCAGGTTACTTACCTCGTCGGGTGCTTTATTGGCCCGCAGTTCCATACCTATTATCTCTTATAGTGTCTAGGTTATTTCCCAGCCCTCTACCCACCCGATACGGGCTGTTGCCGTTCCTAATTCAATTTCTCTGTATTTCCATTTGTATTTAGGGATGGAGGGGTAGAAGTCGAATGTACTTTTGTTTCTATATAGCTCACTACTGTACCGGTTTCCGACTTATCGCACTGTATCGTTGGCTGAAGTGACATGATAACTAATAAAAATTGTTATAAAAAAACACTGATCAATGCTATGCTATGGCATAGTATTAAGCAGTGTATGCAATCTACAGATTGCATATTATAGCCCCCTATGGGGACAAAAAAAAGCATTAAAAAAAGTTAAGTAAATTAAATTTTTACACTTTTTTCAGTGTTATTGATGCTCCATTTCTCCAGGCTGCAGAGACTTCGTGAAGCAAATGAGCACAGATCGGATGGCAAGGAGGCAGATAAGGGCTCTCCTGCAGTAATTGAGGCCCCAGCAATTTTGCCGCGGGTGTCCCAATCAGCTCCCTAAGCTAACCTCCAGTCGATTTATGGCATTTTAGACACAGCAATCAACTTTGATTGCAGTGCCTAAAGGGTTAATGCCGGACATGGGCCTGATCGGTCAAGATGCTTCACAAAGTGAGGAAAACTTTGCCTCTTCTGCTCCTCCAAATCCCGCCTCTCCGTCTAACAGCCAGGCCTAGTCCTGGTAGTCCACAGACATTGCATTCTCCAGTATTAGTGGGACTGGAGGAAGATTTAAAGGGGTTATCCACCCAAAGAGCAGCACCCGCATTCTATGCCCTCCAGTCTCAGAAAGCTCTTTCCTTCCGTGACTGGAGACGTGACGTAACACCACGCTCCCTGGGAACATCCCGCCACGCCCCCTCCATTCATGTCTATAGGAGGAGGAATGACGGCAGAGAGGGCGTGGTGTTGTGTCACGTCTCCAGTCACAGAGGCAAAGAGCTTTCTGAGACTGGAGGCGCAGCCCAGCATAGAATGTGGGTGCTGCTCTTTGGCCGGATAACCCCTTTAATGATGGAATCTGTGTAATGGATAGGGGGCGAGGAACCTGCACAAAGTTACAAGGCCCCTTTTCATCTCTTTTATTGAGTTCACCATGACCTCTTCCTCTGGTAGAGAGTTCCATAGTCTCACTGCTCTTACAGTAAATAACCAACATCTGTGCTGGTGCACAAACCCTCTTTCCTCTTGACATAGAGATTGCCCCTTGTTATACTCTAGATACAGTTGGGCAATCCTCAAAAACTTTACATTACTGTATATAACTTTTTATAGATTTTCCTGGGCTGGGCACACTGCGCTCTCATTGGTCTGTGAGAGATAAGTTTGAGCTGTTTTGCTGTGGGTTACCCCTCCCTAAAGACAACACATGAGATCGGCCATGCCAGACATTCATGTGTACGGGAAGGTCAGGAGAGATAAGATTCACCCAGCAGTTACTGAAAGTGTATAGCACCTTTATCATGTTAGTGCTGGTAACCTATATTGACCTGGTATATATTTTTTTGTCAACTTGGGGAGGGATACTAGTAGCGCTGCATGGGGTTTTTAGGATGAGAGAGCAGAAACAGGAACAATCTGTAAACCCTGAGAGCAGTATGAAGTGGTGCGCTGCTGCTTCCTCCCCACAAATAACACTATTAGCAGTATTTTTTAGTTCTATGGCATTCATATGATCCAGTAACCTGTCTGTTTAAGGCTCTGTTCACACTACACATTCTGCACACAGATGTTCCACAAGGTTGGAACTTCGGACGAGGATACTGATTCTGGCGGGAGACTGAACAGGTTCAATATTTTGGAGAAATCCACCAGAGACATGCTGTCTGTCAAAAGGAAGTGCACTAATGTTACATTAAAGGCAGGGGCGGACACAGACAGCAGAGGGCCCCTGTGTAAATGTCACTTACTAAGGTGGACCCCCTATATGTCACTTGCTCAGGGGGGCCCCCACCTGTGTCAGTTGCTCAGGAGGACCCCCCTAATATCAGTTGTTAATTATTTATTAAGGCCCCCCATATGCCGCAGCCCCACATTAGGTAGCATAGATTCCCCACATTAGGTAGCAGTTTCCCCATATTAAGTAGCATAGTTTCCCCACATTAGGTAGCATAGTTTCCCCACATTAGGTGGCATAGTTTCCCCACATTAGGTAGCATAGATTCCCACATTAGGTAGCAGTTTACCCACATTAGGTAGCATAGATTCCCCACATTAGGTAGCATAGTTTCCCCACATTAGGTAGCATAGATTCCCAACATTAGGTAGCATAGTTTCCCCACATTAGGTAGCATATATTCCCACATTAGGTAGCAGTTTACCCACATTAGGTAGCATAGATTCCCTACATTAGGTAGCATAGTTTCCCCACATTAAGTAGCATAGATTCCCCACATTAGGTAGCAGTTCCCCTACTTTAGGTAGCAGTTTCCCCACATTAGGTAGCATATATTCCCCACATTAGGTAGCAGTTTACCCACATTAGGTAGCATAGATTCCCCACATTAGGTAGAAGTTTCTACGGTATACGCACATACAGGAGAAGGTGTCCTCTGCAACCTACACAGAGGAGATGTGACCTCTGCCCCCACGCAGCGCAGGCCCCGATGACGTCACTCTTCGGCACCTGGACTGTGGTGGAAGGGAGACGTGGGCCCCTGCTGCACTCCGAAGGACAAGATCGCTGCGTGGGACATCAGGTGAGAATAATTTTTTTTTTACCTGGGAAAGGAGGGAGGGTGGAGAAATGTGCTGCCTGCACCTACTGGGGGGGGGGGGGGATTCTAACTCTGCTGTCTACACCTACTGGGGGGGGACTCTAACTCTGCTGCCTACACCTACTGGAGGGGACACTAACTCTGCTGCCTACACCTATTGGTGGGGGGGGGGATCTCACTCTGCTGTTTACACCTACTGGGGGGACTCTAACTCTGCTGTCTACAAGTCCTGGGGGGACTCTAACTCTGCTGTCTACACCTACTGGGGAAGGGGGACTCTAACTCTCTTGTCTACATCTACTGGGGGGGACTCTAACTCTGCTACCTACACCTACTAGGGAGAGGACTCTAACTCTGCTGTCCACACCTACTGGGGGGGGAGGACTCTAACTCTGCTGCCTACACCTACTGGGGGAGGGGGAAACTCTGCTGCCTAAACCTACTGGGGAGGGAATCCTGATGCCTACACCTACTGTGAGGGGATCCTGCTGCCTACACCTACTATGGGGGGACCCTGCTGCCTACACCTACTGTGGGGGGACCCTGCTGCCTACACCTACTGTGGGGAAACTTTGCTGTCTACACCCAATGGGGGGAACTCTGCTGCCTACACCCATTATGGGGGAACTCTGCTGCCTATACCCACTGTGGGGGAACTCTGCTGCCTACACCCACTATGGGGGAACTCTGCTGCCTACACCTACTATGAGGGAACTCTGCTGCCTACACCTAATGTGAGGGAACTCTGCTGCCTACACTTAATGTGAGGGACTATCTGCTATGTTCCTGCCTAGCTAATATGGAGACAAACTACCAAACTAATAGGAGAGCTAACTACATAGGGGGTTTTCATAGTGCCCCTCCCGAGACTAGACTGTGGATGCGCCACTGGGTGGAGGGCGTGCTGGTTACCTACTTGACTAACTCCCTGGCTACCTAACTTTTTACCTGGATGCCTAACTACTTTCCTACATACCTGGCTATTTAACTACCTACATACCTGGCTGCCTAACTACCTACCTTTGTATATTGCTACCTACCTACATACCTGGCTACCTAACTATGTACATACCTGGCCTTCATACATGGTTGCCTAACTGTTACATTCTTATACTGGTCAAATTTCATTTGACACAGTCACCATTGGAGAGGAATAAATTACTCAGCTTACGTCAAATTAAGTAAACAATCATACATTTATTTTAGGCTCATAGACAAATATGGCAAACAGAACAAACTAGTAAATCTTATGTAAATAATAGTCCTTGCTTAAGTATTACAATAATAACATTAGGAAGTGTAGGCATGTTCTTAGAACAATCTCACCAAGTGAGGGTTGTGTGGGCTGGATCCATCATGGAAAGTTCATCTAAGTTGGCTTCCTCCTTCATCAGACTGGTCTGGCTCCGCCTCTTTCCTCTTAGCTTAGCTTACTTCAATGGTCTTGCTTCATCCTTAGTGCTTCCTTAACCCCTTCCCGCTATTGGACGTATGCATACGTCCAGGCGAATTACACGTTCGCGCAAATGGACGTATGCATACGTCCAAGCGATCTCCTGCTCTGCCGCGGGCAGCGCAGGAGATCGCGGGTGGGACTCAGCTGTCAATCACAGCCGGAGTCCCACCGCAGCTGCCGGGGCCGCGATCGCGCCGGTCCCGGCAGCATTAACCCCATAGATGCCGTGATCAGTTCTGATCACGGCATCTACGGTGTTTGCAGGGGGAGCGCTCTGCCCCTGCCCATCAATCGCGGCGCCGCGATAAAATAAGGGGGATCGGGGGTGTCCAAGACACCCTCGATCCCCCTTGAAGAGATAGGAGTGAGGTGGCAGGGTTGCCACCCCTCCTATCCCTGCTATTGATCGGCGGAGCGGCCGACCAATAGCAGACTGGGGGCGGGGGGGTTAAAGTTCGGTTCCCCCCGCTATGCCCACCCATCGGTGTCCGGGCACAGCGGGGGGAACCGTGTAATAGCGGCGGCGGCAGCGGCGGTCACCTACACGGCGGCGCCGGCTGTGATTACGGCGGCGGTGGAGGTAAGTATGACGCCGCGTGTGCAGAGTCTGTTGCCTAGCAACATCTGCAGGGCGACAGTTTAGAGAGTGGTCTCTAAACTGTCGCCCTCCAGATGTTGCAAAACTACAACTCCCACCATGCCTTGACAGCTGTTTGCTGTGTTGGCATGCTGGGAGTTGTAGTTTTGCAAGATTTAGAGGGGTTCAGGCTGGAGATCACTGACAGTGGTCTCTAAACTGTAGCCCTCCAGATATTACAAAACTACAACTCCCAGCATGCCCAGACAGCAGTTTGCTGTCTTAGCATGCTGAGATTTGTAGTTTTGCAACATCTGGAGGGCCACAGTTTAGAGACCACTGTCAGTGATCTCCAGCCTGAACCCCTCTAAATCTTGCAAAACTACAACTCCCAGCATTCAGGAACAGCAAATGGCTGTCTCGGCATGCTGGGAGTTGTACTTGCGTGCCTCCAGCTGTTGCATAACTACATCTCCCAGCATTCCCTTTGGCAATCAGTACATGCTGAGAGTTGTAGTTCTGCAACAGCTGGAGGCACACTGGTTGGGGAATACCGAGTTAGGTAATAGGTTCTATTACCTAACTCAGTATTTTCCAACCAGTGTGCCTCCAGCTGTTGCAAAACTACAACTCCCAGCATGCACGTTCTGTCAGTGCATGCTGGGAGTTGTAGATCCCCCCCCCCCCCCCCCCCTCCCATGTGAATGTACAGGTTACATTCACACTGGCGACGGATTACAGTGAGTTCCCTGCTTCAAGTTTGAGCTGCAGCCGCATTTCCGGACAGCCATTGACTGTCCAAGCATGCTGGGAGTTTAGCAACAGCTGGAGGCACCCTGTTTGAAAATCACTGGTGTAGAATACCCCTATGTCCACCCCTATGCAAATCCCTAATTTAGGCCTCAAATGCACATGGCGCTCTCTCACTTCGAAGCCCTGGCGTATTTCAAGGCAACAGTTTAGGGCCACATATGGGGTATTTCCGTACTCGGGAGAAATTGCCTAACAAATTTTGGGGGGCTTTTTCTCCTTTTACCCCTTATGAAAAGGTAAAGTTGGGGTCTACACCAGCATGTTAGTGTAAAAAAAAAACATTTTTGTACACTAACATACTGGTGTTGCCCCATACTTTAAAATTTCACAAGCGGTAAAAGAAAAAAAGCCTCCAAAATTTGTAACGCAATTTCTCCTGAGGACGGAGATACCCCATATGTGGGCGCAAAGTGTTCTGGGGGCGCACAACAAGGCTCAGAAGGGAGAGTGCACCATGTAAATTTGAGGTCTAAATTGGTCATTTGCACAGGGGTGGCTGATTTTACAGCGGTTCTGACATAAGTGTAAAACAATAAATACCCACATGTGACCCCATTTTGGAAACTAAACCCCTCACGGAATGTAACAAGGGGTACAGTGAGCATTTACACCCCACAGGTGTCTGACAGATCTTTGAAACAGGGGTCTGTGAAAATGAAAAATAAAATTTTTAATTTGCACAGCCCACTGTTCCAAAGATCCGTCAAATGCCAGTGGGGTTTAAATTCTCCCTGCACCCCTTATTACCTTCTGTGAGGGGTGTAGTTTTAAAAATGGGGTCACATGTGGGGGGTCCACTGTTCTGGCACCACGGGGGGGGGGCTTTGGAAATGCACATGGCCAAATTCTCTCTCCAAAAGCTCAATGATGCTCCTTCTCTTCTGAGCATTGTAGTTCGCCCCCAGTGCACTTCACGTCCACTTATTGGGTATTTCCATACTCAGAAGAGATGGGGTTACAAATTTTGGGGGGTATTTTCTGCTATTATCCCTTGTAAAAATGTAAAATTTGGGGGAAAACAAGCATTTTAGTGTAAAAAATTTTTTTTTTTTTTACATATGCAAAAGTCGTGAAACACCTGTGGGGTATTAAGGTTCACTTTACCCCTTGTTACATTCCCCAAGGGGTCTAGTTTCCAAAATGGTATGCCATGTGTTTTTTTTTTCTGTCCTGGCACCATAGGTGCTTCCTAAATGCGGCATGCCCCCAGAGCAAAATTTGCTTCCGAAAAGCCAAATGTGACTCCTTCTCTTCTGAGACCTGTAGTGCGCCAGCAGAGCACTTTTCATCCCCATATTGGGTGTTTTCTGAATCGGGAGAAATTGGGCTTCAAATTTTGGGGGGTATTTTCTGCTATTACCTTTTTTAAAAATGTAAAATTTTTGGTAAACCAAGCATTTTTGGTAAAAAAATTTTTTTTTTTTTTACATATGCAAAAGTCGTGAAACACCTGTGGGGTATTAAGGTTCACTTTATCCCTTGTTACGTTCCTCAAGGAGTCTAGTTTCCAAAATGGTATGCCATGTCGTTTTTTTTTTGCTGTCCTGGCACCATAGGGGCTTCCTAAATGCGACATGCCCCCCGAGCAAAATTTGCTCTCAAAAAGCCAAATATGACTCCTTCTCTTCTGAGCATTGTAGTTCGCCCGTAATGCGCTTCAGGTCAACTTATGGGGTACCTCCATACTCAGAAGAGATGGGATTACAAATTTTGGGGGGTATTTTCTGCTATTAACCCTTGCAAAAATGGGAAATTTGGGGGGAAACAGACATTTTAGTCTAGTTTCCAAAATGGTATGCCATGTTTTTTTTTTTTGCTGTTCTGGCACCATAGGGGCTTCCTAAATGCAACATGCCCCCAAAAAACCATTTCAGAAAAACTTACTCTCCAAAATCCCCTTGTCGCTCCTTCGCTTCTGAGCCCTCTACTGCGCCCGCCGAACAATTTACATAGACATATGAGGTATGTGCTTACTCGAGAGAAATTGGGCTACAAATTCAAGTATAAATTTTATCCTTTTACCCCTTGTAAAAATTCAAAAATTGGGTCTACAAGAACATGCAAGTGTAAAAAATGAAGATTTTGAATTTTCTCCTTCACTTTGCTGCTTTTCCTGTGAAACACCTAAAGGGTTAAAACGCTTACTGAATGTCATTTTGAATACTTTGGGGGGTGTAGTTTTTATAATGGGGTCTTTTATGGGGTATTACTAATATGAAGACCCTTCAAATCCACTTCAAACCTGAACTGGTCCATGAAAAATAGCGAGTTTGAAAATTTTGTGAAAAATTGTAAAATTGCTGCTGAACTTTGAAGCCCTCTGGTGTCTTCCAAAAGTAAAAACTCATAAATTTTATGATGAAAATATAAAGTAGACACATTGTATATGTGAATCCAAAAAAAAAATATTTGGAATATCCATTTTCCTTACAAGCAGAGAGCTTCAAAGTTAGAAAAATGCAAAATTTTCAATTTTTTCATCAAATTTGGGGATTTTTCACCAAGAAAGGATGCAAGTTACCACAAAAATTGACCACTATGTTAAAGTAGAATATGTCACGAAAAAACAATCTCGGAATCAGATTGATAAGTAAAAGCATTCCAGAGTTATTAATGTTTAAAGTGACAGTGGTCAGATGTGCAAAAAAGGGCTGCGTCCTAGAGGTGAAAATGGGCTGTGTCCTTAAGGGGTTAATGATGCCTCCATAATGAATGATGCCTTAATGACGCTTTAATGATGCTGCCCCCTATTGACGCAGTCTTCTTATATACCATACTTATGGGTGTGTTCTTTACATATGTGGGCGTGGTTGTACTACGCCTTATATCCATAAATATACTTGTCTCTATATATCTCCTCCTAGTGGGTTGGATTGAGTATATCTTTAACTAATGGGTGTATACATTATGTCATGCTTAACTTGCATACTGATTGGACATCACTACCTTCCTAGAATAGTATAGTTATGCATACCTCAGCAATTCTATCTATAGTATTCAGCTATAGCTTAACTTTACTAAAGGTCATAGCATCCATTTTAGGTTTTGACTCTTGTCAGCCATCTTGTATACCCTTGCATACGTTATATTGTATATTAATCATTTTAACACTAACTACCTACCTAGCAACCTACCTACCTGGCTAGTCACCTACCTACATATCTGGCTTCCTGATCTACCTACCTAGTTAACTATTTACATGGCTACCTACCTACCTGCCATTTTACTGGGCAGGACACCAAGGAGGGCATTATTACAGTTTGTGGGATTATAGATGGAAAGATTGTGTAGAGGAGGGGACGGTACTGAAAAAATGTCTAACATGTTCGTCCTGCAGATGGTAAGAGATCAACATGGCGGCCTGATCCGGATGGAGAAGAAAAGGAAAGAGGACGCCGCTGATCAGAAAAGACGTAATTGTGATCACCAGAGTTCCAGAGGCACAGGTAACCACAGGCAACCAGATACCAATGGGCTTTAGTCCAGCCCCTGATATATAAAGGGCTGTAGTCTCCACATTTGCTCTCTTGGTTCCTGCTCTTAGTTCCTGGACAGTAAAGCACCAGTCCTGTACAAGTTCAGTTCAGTACAGCTAGGCCAAAGCCTACAAGTCTGCAGCCACATCTAATCTGTAAGTCTCATCTATGTCTACAAGTCAAGTCTATACTGTCCCTACCAAAGTCATAATAGTAGCACAGTGGCCTGAATCATTATTATTACCACTACAAGTCCAAGCAAGCCTGAGAGGTTCCCTGTGTCCCAGTCACCTCTGTGGTAGTTGGCTATTTGTAAAGACTGTTTTCTTCCTTCTTCAGTAAAGTTCCAGTTGCATCAAAACCCTGCTTTGGACTCTCATTTAATATATGCCGTTTCTGGATTGGTTGTCGGTGTTGCCCAACACCATACAACCCTATCCTGGCGTCACGAACACTATAAGGGATTATACTACCATCTGTCCCTACTACTACCTGCACTACACCACCCGGGTACCACAAGGGAAAATGTAAAGAGTTCTCAATTTCAAAAGGCGAGGTAGAGAAAATGAAAGACCCCCTGCGTCATTAAAGGGCTACTCCAGGGAACTGCACTTATCAGACACTTATCCGCTGTCCATAGGATAGGGAATAAGTGTCTGATCATGGGGGGGCGGGTCGATGCGTTGGGGGATAAAGGATGTGTCCCAGCTTCTGTATCGGGCCATCCAACTTACTTGCCCTTGGCGAGTTCCATCCCCCACCTTTCTGGACGAGCGCAGCCAATCACAGGCTGCAGCAATGTCCATCCTCAGTCTGTGATTGGCTGAATGTCACTTGCGCTTGTCCAGAAAGGTGGTGGTGGGGGACCGGAGCATGCCCAGGACGGGTATGTAGACGGAGCCCTGTAGAGGAGATTGCAGGGGGGTCCCAGCTGTCAGACCCCCCCCCTGATCCTACACTTATACCATATCGTGTGAATAGGGTAGCGGTCTTCAAACTGTGGCCCTCCAGATGTGGCAAAACTACAACTCCCAGCATGCCCGGACAGCCAACGGCTGTCCGGGCATGCTGGGAATTGTAGTTTTGCCACATCTGGAGGGCCACAGTTTGAAGACCACTGGAATAGGGGATAAGTGTCTGATAAGTTCAGTTCCCCGGACTACCACATTAAGGGGTTAAAAATAAAAGAAGCCATCTGACAGTTTTTTTGGGGAAACTGTTCTACTTTTCCTCTGCAAAAGATTTGATCCATTTTCCCCATTGTATGTGAAGGAGAACTTCATGGGTAAATAGTTCACAAATTCTTTCTCTGTCTAGTGCAAGAGTTAAAAAATATGTGGTGGGGGAGGAAACGCGTTCTAGCTACTTTCACTTTTGGTTTAGGGGCTATAAAAAAAGGGAGGGTAGAGGGGGAGGTCAGTGAAAGCCGAGAACAGATCTTCTCTACACGGTAAAGATTTTCGTTTGCAATTATTATTATTTAATTTTTAGAGTAAAGAAATCATAAGAAATCTTATTACACTGTATAAAGCGGTATTTTCTAACTAGTATGCCTCCAGCTGTTGCAAGACTGCAACTCCCAGCCTTTGGCTGTCCGGGCATGCTGAGAGTTGTAGTTTTGCAACAGCTGGAGGCACCCTGGTTGGGAAGCACTGATCTTAAGTAATGTGCAGTAGATTACAATCCTTTTTGTTAGGTAATGTAAAATTGATAGGGCAGTAGTCCTGCAGCAAAGCGACAAGCCTTATGTGTGTCCGGGAATAGATTACGAGGTTAGCCTAATGGACCATAAAGGGGTATTCCAGGAAAAAAACTTTTTTTTATATATATCAACTGGCTCCAGAAAGTTAAACAGATTTGTAAATTACTTCTATTAAAAAAATCTTAATCCTTTCAGTACTTATGAGCTTCTGATGTTAAGGTTGTTCTTTTCTGTCTAAGTGCTCTCTGATGACACGTGTCTCGGGAACCGCCCAGTTTAGAAGAGGTTTGCTATGGGGATTTGCTTCTAAACTGGGCGATTCCCGAGACACGTGTCATCAGAGAGCATTTAGACAGAAAAAAACAACCTTAACTTCAGAAGCTCATATGTACTGAAAGGATTAAGATTTTTTTTAATAGAAGTCATTTACAAATCTGGATTAAGGATTAAGATTTTTTTTTTTATAGAAATAATCTACAAATCTGTTTAACTTTCTGGAGCTAGTTAATATATATTAAAAAGTTTTTTTCCTGGATAACTCCTTTAATAGTGCTCGTGACACTGATCCCTATGGTAACTTCCTTACACTTTTCCATTGCGATGATTTTTGAAGAACATAAATTAATAGCAATATACAAATTACGTTAAGATAGCAGCAGCAGTATACAGATAGAGCTGGGGGGGGGGGTTCGTACCTACTATGTATCCTGATCCTATAAAGATAGCAGCAGCATACAGATAGAGCTAAAGGGGAGGTGTATAACTACTATACATACTGCTCCCATAGAGATAGCAGCAGTATACAGGTAGAGCTGGAGGGGAGGTATATAACTACTTTACATACTGATCTCATAGAGATAGCAGCAGTATACAAATAGAGCTGGATGGGAGGTGTATTTCCCATCCCTCTTAAAGGGATACTCCGCCGCTAGACATTTTATCTCCAATCCAAAGGATAGGGGATAAGGGGATAGCACGGCTGATTGCGGGGTTCCAGACGCTGGGAAACCCGCAATCTCCACCACGGCACCCTAGTCATCTGGTGCACGGAGCCATATGACTGGCAATCACAGTCGCCACGCCCCCTCCATTCATGTCTATGAGAGGTGTGACAGATGTGTACTAGCCGCCACGCGGCCTCCCATAGACATGAATGGAAGGGGGCGTGGAGTGATGTCACAATTGCCGCCTCGCCGGCCCGGAGATCGAGGCCCATCAGCAATCAGACATGTTATCCCCTATCCTTTGGAGTACCCCTTTAAATCCACTTTTATCTTTTGCTCAAAGAATTGCATTTTTTTAAATGTATTATTTCTATTAAAAAAAATGCTGTATGCGAACAATCTTTGTCTGGGCCCTGATTTCAGAACACCCACTTGACAGCTCATATGCACCCATAGAGCTGGCAATGCCAACTCCTCCTAGGGTAACCATTCATTTCAATGGAGGCAGCTGTCAGGCACAACTAGTAAATTGGAGGTAACATATATATATATATATATATATATATATATATATAGATTAGTTAGGAGTAGCCGTATTAGTCCAGTGATGCAAAAAGCAAAATCATCGGTAGTTGCAGTATATTGTAATACCTTTTTTATTGGACTAACAAGATTTTGTAGAGACAAGCTTTCGGGATTCCTCCCTTTATCAAGTCATAAGCATTTCTGAGCTCACAAGGAGAAAACACAGGTTCTATCTCACAAAATATGCAGGGGTTAAAACAACATTAGTGGAGAATGGACATTAAGTTGGGCCATAAATTGTATAGCAATAGGACGATAGATACAGATAAGGATGAGGAGGGGGGGGGCTGGAGAGCAGAGGTGAGAATAGTGGTTAAGCTGGACAGACAATTTTACTACAGAACCATAGACTGAAGATAAGACTAGACAGGGGAGGGGGAGCAGGGGTGTGATGGTGTTAGAGCAGGGAGAGAGTTTAGCAAAGGTTATAGGAAATTTTGATAATGGGATAAGAAGCTTAAATCCACATTAAGTCCTCTGTTCTTGGAGTCATAAAGAACTATCATTTTGGCTTCAAATGTCTTTCTTTCCTGGGTGTTCTTGAAGTTTCCTTTCAGGATCTTGATTTTGAGGTCCTGTAGGGAGTGACCTGTTTGAGTGAAGTGGTGTCCAACTGGGGTGCAATAGTCCTTTTCTCTATGGTTGTTGATGGCCGATCTGTGGAGGTTCATCCTTTTGTTGAGTGGCTGACTGGTCTCACCAATGTAACATCCCAGGTGACACTTGGTGCATTGTATCATGTAGACTACATTCTCTGTGGTGCAGGAGTATTGTCCCTTGATGTTGTATGCCTTGTTGTTGTGGGAGGCCTCAGAATTTGTGCAGATGTGTTGACAGAGTTTACAGCGCGGTTTGGCGCAGGGTTTTGTCCCATTGTCTGTATCTGATGTGTCTGTGGGTAGTTTCCTATTGACCAGTTTTTGTTTTAAGTTGGGTGGTTGTCTGAAGGCCAAGATGGGTGGTTCAGGAAAGATTTGCTTTAACACCTCATCTTCTGCTAGTATTGGCTGCAGGTCCTTGATGATTTTGCGTATTTCCTCAAGGGTGGGATTGTATGTGGCTACCAGTGGTATGCGTGATGAGGTTTGTTTCTCTCTGTATTGCAGCAGGTGTTCACGTGGTGTTTGAAGAGCAGAGTGGATTTTCTTATGGATGGTCCTTGGTTTGTAACCTTTTTGTTACCGATGATTTTGCTATATATATATATATATATATATATATATTTATTTATTATTAATTTTTTATTTTTATTAACAGACTTAAAAAATGGAATATCCAGTGTGTTTCATAGAGAACCATGAAGATGGAACAATCCAAGTCAATAAGGAGGCCCTGAACATCTTATCCCACTTTACTCAGAAGGTGGTTGTGGTGTCCATAGTTGGGAAATACCGTACTGGGAAGTCTTATCTAATGAACAAACTGGCGGGACGAAAAAATGGTGAGAGGCGTAAATGTACAGGAGAAGACCAATAGATTTCTATTGTATAGTTGTTAAAGGGGTACTCCAGTGGGGGAAAAAATCACATAAACTGGCTCCAGAATGTTAAACAGATTTGTAAAATACTTATATTTTAAAATATTTATCCTTCCAATACTTATCAGCTGCTGTATGATACAGAGGAAGTTGTGTAGTTCTTTTCAGTCTGACCACAGTGCTCTCTGCTGACACCTCTGTCTGTGTCAGGAACTGTCCAGGGTAGGAGCAAATCCCCATAGCAAACCTCTCCTGCTCTGGACATTTCCTGACACGGACAGAGGTGTCAGCAGAGAGCACTGTGGTCAGACAGGAAAGAACTACACAATTTCCTATAGAACATACAGTAGCTCTGTAGACTAGGTAGATGCCCCCAATAGGTAAATAATTACCCCTTTATTAGGTAGACAGGAACAAAGCACGTGAGCATGGATGGGCCGGCAGCGTCTCAGGCCCGCATTAGATCCACATTCAGAAGAAAGAAGTTCCAGCTTATAGGTGCAGTAAAAACGGGAATCTTTATTCAGCAATCCAAAAGAACAGCATGTAATACAAAACAAGATACGCCGACACGTTTCGGGTCTCCAGTACCCTTAATCTTGGCATAACATACACTATATATAATACCCCAACAGGGTCACATGATCGAGGTTTCATGAAACACTGGGAGAGCGGCATCCAAATTCTGGTATGGATTCTTTTTCACTATACAAAGACCCCAAGTCGAATATATACATAAGCGACCTTATTGTAAACACTTATACAAATATATCACTATGTTAATATCAAGTCCTGTCTAGAGTTCATACCCTGGGGCTGCCTGGGGTTGTATGAACATCCAGTACGATTCTCTGTTTAAGAGTTTTCGTTTAAATTCCTCTCCCCTACTGCTATTCTTAAAGGGGTTATGCAGGAATCCAGAGCTAATTTCTTTAAAAAAAAAAAAAAAAACACTCCTTGTCTGTCTCCAGGTTGGGTGTAGTTTTGCCGCTCAGTTCCATTGTAGGTAACTCTCCCCCATTGACAATGAGCACTGCCTTCTCTCTTTTCTCTCCCCCCCATTCCTATAACCTATATGTGTCTGTCCTTACAGGCTTTTCCTTGGGATCAACAGTCCAGTCCATGACTAAAGGTATCTGGATGTGGTGTTTCCCTCACCCTGTGAAACAGGATCACACCCTGGTGCTGCTTGATACAGAAGGACTGGGCGATGTGGAGAAGGTCAGTCCATATATTTAGTGGTGTGGGAGAGTTTATTTCTGTTGTACTTTGCACCGGAGTCTCCAGGATTCTGACAATGTATGTTTATAGAGGCATGCATATTTCCTGTAGCGGTTTTGGAGCAGTTGACGTATTACCGCTCTACTGTGTAAACACTTTATTCCTTTCTTGTTGCAAATTTTTTTTTTGTATTTTAGGGAAACAGCCAGAATGATTCCTGGATCTTCGCCCTTGCCGTTCTTCTGAGCAGCACCCTGGTATTTAACAGTGTAGGGACAATTGACCAGCAGGCCATGGATCAACTCCAGTATCCTTTACATGATCTCTATGAGGATATATTGTTTTAGATATATCAGTTGTGCTAAAATCCTTTATAAGAGGGGAGAAATGGTGAAAGTTGCAACACTTGTCTGTGGTATGGTGCACACTGCAAAGCCATGTGCACGGAGCCCGTATGGAGGTCTAGAGTCATGGAGGCTTCATAATGAAGGGTCATATGTTTAGTAATCTCTATAAAACAGGATATAGTATAGAGGAAAAGTGTTTGATCATGGGTGAAGGAGGTGGGGGGTCTGACCGCTGAGACTCCACGTGATCTCTAGAACAGGGCCCTGGCTCTCCTTGTGCCTGGAGCAGTGGGGTCAGCACACCCTTAATGCACTGTCTATGTGAGCTGCCTACTTAATATGGGGGACTGCTGCCTACCTAATGTGAGGGGACTGCTGCCAACCTAATGTGGGAGGAACTGCTGCCTACTTAATGTGGGGGGCTTCTGCTGCCTAGCTAATGTGGGAGACTTCTGCTGCCTACCTAATGTGGGGAAAAGAAAAAAGGCGGAGGCGCTCCTTGTGGAGTAAATTCACTTCAATGGTAGAAGGGACAGAGGGAGAAATCACTGCTCACCCTACATAGTTGTGTAGCCCATACACAACAATGGAGATCACGTGGATGGAGCTGCGGTCTGCAGCCTTCCTGGTATAAACAGTCGTGGGTAAAGCGGGCTTCTAATCCAGGAATTGAACGGCGCTGACCGGGATAAGGACACCAGACAGGTAGTATACCTTCCAAGAGGGTTTATTTTGTTAATGTAAACGCTGTTAATGTATACTACCTGTCTGGTGTCCTTATCCCGGTCAGCGCCGTTCAATTCCTGGATTAGAAGCCCTTTTTACCCCATACCTAATGTGGGGGAACTGCTACCTACCTAATGTGGGGAAACTGCTGCCTACCTAACATTGGAGACTTCTGCTGCCTACCGAATGAGAGGAACTGCTGCCTAGCTAAGGTGGGGACTTCTGCTGTCTAGCTAATGTGGGGGGCTAATATGGAGACTAACTACCAAG
Organism: Hyla sarda; assembly: GCF_029499605.1. Classification (NCBI taxonomy): domain Eukaryota; kingdom Metazoa; phylum Chordata; class Amphibia; order Anura; family Hylidae; genus Hyla; species Hyla sarda. Next base: position 14,993,277 of record NC_079198.1, on the reverse strand, counting down.
CTAGTAGGGGGGCTACCTACTACCTACATAGCTTATATGTTTTTTTTTTTTATATACATATTACTCCTAAACTTCATACAGTTATGTCACAGAACTTACTGAGAAAATAAAAGTTAAATCATGTGAGAAACAATCAGATTTGGAAGATGATTCTGCAGAGTTCAAGAGATTTTTCCCTTCATTTGTTTGGTGCGTCCGAGATTTTAATCTTCTGCTGACACTCAATGGAAAGAACATCACTGAAGATGAGTATCTGAAGAATGCCCTGAAGCTAAGGCCAGGTATGCTTGTTACACAAAAAGAAAGTAGATTTTTAGCTTTTCAGTCCAGAGCTACATACTACATACTGAGGATTGCTGATGGATCAATCAGTGTTGACAGACACACCACTAAAAGCTTAGGTGAAATCTGTTAAAGGGGTTCTCCGGTGCTTAGACATCTTATCCCCTAGGGGGATAGGGGATAAGATGCCTAATCGCGGGAGTCCCGCCGCTGGGGACCCCCGGGTTCTTGCACGCGGCACCCCGTTTGTAATCAGTCCCCGTGTTCGCTCCGGGTCTGATTACCGATGACCACAGGGCCTCCGCCCCCGTGTGACGTCACGCTCCGCCCCTCAATGCAAGCCTACAGGAGGGGGCGTGACAGCTATCACGCCCCCTCCCATAGGCTTGCATTGAGGGGCGGAGCGTGACACTGAACAAGCAGGGGGTAATTAGAAGATATGTAGATTATACCCCTCTTCTGTGATGATGCCTTCTGAGTAAACCTCGAGGATTTGCAGATAAGTATCCACTCATATTATCTATTTCTAGGCAAGAATGCAGCAATTCGGAATTATAACCTACCCCGGGAGTGCATACTCCATTACTTTCATTCACACAAATGTTTTGTGTTTGATCGACCGGCATCTAAGGAGAATCTCCAGAACATGGATAATGTGCAGGAGTCTCAGCTGGACCCTGCCTTTGTACAACAGACAAAAAGATTCTGTCAATACATTTATGAGGCGAGTCCTGTTAAAACCCTATCGGGTGGGTACACGATGACCGGGAGAGGTAAGTCTTCACTCTGTGATATGTCTTAGCATTTCTCTATATTATCCACTGCAGCCAAATATTCTTGTTCTTATGATTTTTTTTATTATTATTAGGCCTTGGGGATGTTGCAGTCTCCTATGTAGAGTCAATTCGTAGCGGTTCCATTCCTTCTATGGAAAATGCAGTTGTTGCTTTGGCAAAAATTGAGAATGCTCGGGCCGTACAAGAAGCTTTATCTAAGTACGATGAGATGATGAGACAACATGTAAACAGATTCCCAACTGAGACACATGAGGAGTTTTTGAACATGGACAAGGAAGTTCAGGCAGAAGCATTGAAAGTCTTCCTGAAACTTTCCTTCAAAGACGAAAACCAAGAATACCAGTTCAAGCTTTTAGTAAGTAAAGATTTAGTACATCAAAAGCACATTTTCAGTTGACAAATGAAACTGTTTGTTCATGGAGGGCACTGCCTGGCACTATGTGGACATAATAAGTGCCGATTGTCTTTGTGCCAACCTTCATAGGTATCTTGTAGTTCCCACTTCACTACGGCGCAGTGCGTCAACCTGAAACTTGATGACAGCTCTGTAGGAATGCAGGAGGGTCTTCTTTTTCTGCCAAGGGTCCTCTCAAGAACCCCCCCCCCCCCTCATCTAAACTTAGTTCTACGACCCACAGCTGATGATAATCACTCACTCCTATACTGCGATGACAACCAACACACATCTTTTAAAGTGAACCTGTCGTCAACAAAAACTTTTTATATAATGTAGATAATAACATTATATGCATATTTGTAATATACATTGGTTAAAAAGTTTGTATATTTTTGGGTGAAAAAAATGCTGTCCCTGCAGCTATTGCCTGTGTGTCGCTGTGAGGAGTCCAAATACAGGAAGTGAGGGCGGGACAAGCAGGGATCTGTGCAGACTCCTGGCTTGTCAATCATCCTCATGTGTGAGCCCATAGCATGTCACAGAGCCTCACTGTACAGAGCCCTGCTTGTCCTCAGTGTACAGAGCCCTGCTTTTCCTCACTGTACAGAGCCCCGCTTGTCCTCAGTGTACAGAGCCCTGCTTGTCCTCGGTGTACAGAGCCCTGCTTGTCCTCACTGTATAGAGCCCTGCTTGTCCTCAGTATACAGAGCCCTGCTTGTCCACCCTCACTTCCTGTATTTGGACTCCTCATAGAGACACACAGGCAATAGCTGCAGGGACAAAAATATACATATTTTTTAACCAATATATATTACAAATATACATATAGTGGTATTATCTACATCATATAAAAAGTTTTTGTTGATGACAGGTACACTTTAACTCCACAGAGTGCACATAATTTACATAAGAGCTGCAGCAATATAATAGGCTTAGTCTGATAGTTGGGGCCCAGTTGCCATGAACACTGTCATGCTTCCAGGTGTACTTGTATATCACAAAGAAAAATCCTGTCACCTGTTCTCTTTTACTAACTTCACAATTACAGAGCAATAAGATACAGCAATGTCTGTCCACTCCATACTGCCCCAATTCTGCTTTTAAAAATGGATCCAGCTTGGGGCTGTAACATTCAGGTTTGGGTGGAGTATAGGGTCACACGTAACGGATCCGCAGCGTATTTTACTCTGCAGATCCACCGGTGACCATAACCATTGTGTGCTTCCAGCTGTTGCCACCCACCGTTCCCCCGCCAAGCTCTGCCCCTTGCTTGCTCGGCTGCTCCGCGATGTCAGTGCTCTCGCCGACTCGTAGGCCTCCTGTGTGGCTGCTCATAGCAGCGGATTGCCACTGCGAGCAGGCCAGGGGCAGAGCGAGGCAGGGGAACGGGTGGGTGGCAACAGCTGGAGGCACTAAATGGGTTGGGTCACCGGTGGATCTGCAGCATAAAATATGCTGCAGATCCGTTACGTGTGACTTATTCTCTGACCACTGTTCTGTAGATGACTCTTGGGTCTCTGGATGATCTGCTGTGGCCCCGCATTATAGAACGGGAGCAGACTCAGGGCGTACAGGTACGCCCTAAGTCCTTAAGGAGTGAAGTCTAAAGTGAAAGTAAAACGCTGCCGGTTAGCTCAGGGGGCTAATATATATAATTTTTTTTTGTTTTGTTTTTTTTGCTGTACATTTGGTAGTAAAATAAATAAAACCTGCATAAACAAGCCTCATATGGGTCTGTAGATGGAAAAGGAAGAAACAACAATTGAAGACGAAAAAATAAAAAAAATCACTGCTTCATTGAGGGGTTAATGTTTTTTCTTGTAGGAAGAGTTGGCAGGTAAAAAGGCAGCGTATCAGCAGATAAATGAAGAGGCGTCCGTGAGAAGGTGCAGAACCTTACTGCAGGAGCTCAGTGCTGGCATGGAGAAAGGAATAAGAGAAGGAAGGTTCACTGTGCCCGGAGGATATAAACTGCTTATTGAAGACAAGAAATCATTGGAAGCCGATTATATGAGGGCCAGAGGCAAGGGGCTAAAGGTAAGTAGAAGTGTGCCAAACCCCATTGTCCTATGTCTTCCTCATCTGTCAAAATGGCATTATTATAGCTCAGACAGAAGTTGTCATCAAGCTTTCTAAAGCCTCTGAAAGACAAATTTAATTTGTTATATTGTGATATACAATGGTCCCTCAAGTTACAATATTAATTGGTTCCAGGACAACCATTGTATGTTGAAACAATTGTATGTTAGATTTATTAAAACTTGACCAAAGGAAAAGCTGCCCAGTTGCCCATAGCAACCAATCAGATCGCTTCTTTCATTTTTAACAAGGCCTCTGCAAAATGAATGAAGCCATCTGATTGGTTGCTATGGGCAACTCACCAACTTTTCCTCTACACAGGTTTTGATAAATCTCCTCCTCTATGTAAACCTGGTAATTGGTTCTGAAGCCACCAAAATGTCACCAAAATAGGAAAAAGGGAGGATTAAACAAAAATAAGTAGATAACTAATACAGATAAAGTAAATCCTTCCATACAAAAGTAATAAAGATCTGCTGGGAGCTGTAATCACTGTCTATGTAGAGGACAGGAGCTTCTTCAGGGTTGCGTACAGTACACGCAATGTCCTAAAAAGGTAACATGGAGTCGCCCTTACCTGGTGTCCAAAGGAGCAGCTAACCCTGGCACAGGTAAAGAGTACAGAACATGTAATACCTCCCTGTACTGTAGGGGGCGCTAACAGACACCAGTCAGTGCATACACTTCAGTAATACAGGTAAAGAGTACAGAACATGTAATACCTCCCTGTACTGTAGGGGGCGCTAACAGACACCAGTCAGTGCATACAATTCAGTAATACAGGTAAAGAGTACAGAACATGTAATACCTCCCTGTACTGTAGGGGGCGCTAACAGACACCAGTCAGTGCATACACTTCAGTAATACAGGTAAAGAGTACAGAACATGTTATACCTCCCTGTACTGTAGGGGCGCTAACAGACACCAGTCAGTGCATACACTTCAGTAATACAGGTAAAGAGTACAGAACATGTAATACCTCCCTGTACTGTAGGGGGTGCTAACAGACAGCCAGTCAGTGCATACGCTTCAATTATACAGGGGTTTTATCAGTAAACACCCATTCTGATTAGTCAGTTATTTCGGCCAGTGACACATTTCACAGATCTGGACTGTCCGTACAGTGTATGTTGTGTCTGGTTTCAAGTTACAATGGTCAAGAAAATACCATTGTATGTTGAAACTATTGTATGTTTAAGCCATTGTAAGTTGAGGGATCACTGTATATCACAATGCATTGGCAAACATAATGTCGGCTACTCAGCTAAACTCAGAGTATTCACGTCCAGATATAATTGTGGTACGGGGTGTGATGTAAAGGGCAGATGGAATTACCCTAGGGGCAGATGGTATTAACTCTTTGTATTTGGGATGCCAGGGCATGGTTTAGCCTATAACCACCTGAAGGTATACCGCTGGATCCTGGGCTAGGCACAAGGGCAATAATGACTCAGACCGCCAAGTTACGGATAACGGTAGCTTTACGGGGGGTAGACAGATGGTAAAGTCTATACGGTTCAGCCAGGGCCCACTGAGGTGACCAGTGACTCAGAGACCTTAAGGGCTTGCTGGGAATTGTAGTAGGACTGGACAATTGAATGCAGACCACGCTGATTTGACAAATGATGACTGACAATACTGAGACTGTGGTGACTTGTAGCCTCTTGTGGCTGCAGACTGGACTTGAGGCTCCTAGGACTCTGGACTCTCTAGGACTCGACTGCAGCAAAGACTTGTAGGGAAAGAGAGAGAAGCTCCACCCAGGGCTTATATGGGGGAGACTAGCAGGGAGCCCATAGGTCACCCCTGGGATCACCTGATCACTGGTACCTCCTGGGTAACAATCACATGACAAGTCACATGGTAAACAGTCTTAAAGTGACACATGACATGGTATAATACATTAGAAACATATTTACATGGGGGGACAGATGCAAGGGGGCCCAGGGGACACTGTAGGGAGGCTGCCTGACAGGGCAACAAGGGTACGGGGTAACACCTCCTGTACTGGGCCACCACATAATGATGGGTTAGTTCACCGCATAGATACAGATAAAATTAAGCTAAATTTATTCAAACACATGTTAAAAGCACAGAACCTTGAGTTTGAAAATATTAGTTATAGCTTGCGGAATATTCTGTAGATTTTGCCTACAATGTATCTGATTTCCCCATAGTCCCTGGAAGTCTTGCAAGAGTTTCTGAAAGAAAAGGAGAATGTGGAATCCAGCATCTTGACAGCAGATAACACTTTGAAAGAACAAGAAAAAAAGATGGCTGGTAAGATCTTAAAGTAGCTGCAAGTCAAGGAGGCACAAACTTCATGTTGAACCTGTTGACCCAATGGGACACAACATAAAACATCACACCACTTGTAACCGATCTGGTAGGTTGGTGGGATGATACTCAGATACCCCCTGGACTTATGGTAGAGCAGGATAGTCAGACCTATCATCAGTCACAGAGGAAAATCATACAAGCTTCTATCAAATGTCAGAAGAAAGAAACTCATCATACATGTCAGTGGCTGGTTAAAGTAGTAGTCCTGTAGGGAGTAGTAGCTGCTATGCAGAAAGGTGGTACCGTATATACTCGAGTATAAGCCGAGTTTTTCAGCACGATTTTTCGTGCTGAAAACGCCCCCCTTGGCTTATACTCGAGTGAACTCTCCGCCTGTCAATCCCTTCTCAGTGGTCTTCAACCTGTGGACCTCCAGATGTTGCAAAACTACAACTCCCAGCATGCCCGGACAGCCATCGGCTGTCCGGGCATGCTGGGAGTTGTGGTTTTGAAACATCTGGAGGTCTGCAGGTTGAAGACCACTGTTGGGCCTTCGTCATCATACAGACCCCCCCTTTAAGTTTTCTACTCACCACCCCTCGGTGGGAAGGAAGGGTGAGCTGTCCGGGCCATCTATGCTGCAGGGACCGTCCGGTGGGGAGGGTTAGTTGTTCCCGGCTGTCCATTTTCACCGGGAGGCCCTCTTCTCCGCTTCGGGCCCGGCCCCGGACTAGTGACGTTGCCTTGATGACGACGCACAGGGACTTCCGTGCGCAGCACCAGCATGCTGTCCAGGCATGCTGGGAGTTGTAGTTTTGCAACATCTGGAGGTCCGCAGGTTGAAGACCACTGAGGGATTGTAGTTGACCACAGGCTGTGACGATGAAGGAGGGGGGGAGGGTGATGATGAAGGGGGGGGGGTGATGACGGGGTGATGATGAAGGGGGGATGACGAAGGGGGGGATGATGACGGGGTGATGATGACTGGGGTCTGGATGATGACATGGGGGGGATGATGTATTTCACACCCTAGGCTTATAGTCGAGTCAATAACTTTTCCTGGGTTTTTGGGGTAAAATTAGGGGCCTCGGCTTATATTCGGATCGGCTTATACTCGAGTATATATGGTAAGTCTGACAACAAACCCACAACAGAAAAAATATAGACTGTGGAAATATCTGACATAAACAGGACTAGAAAAACTCAAAAGCAAACAGATCTAGACAGACTGGACGGACACAGGCAGCTGAGGCTGCGGAGACTGGTAAACATGAAAGCCGACTACATTTCCCAATACACTAAACAGCACTTATAAACGCAGACTGAACAAGACAAAGACAAACAACCAGCGCAGAAAACCAGTGCGAATCAACATCAAACAGACCAATTAAAGAATATTAATTTCAGAAATAAAGTAGCATGAGAATGGTTGAAGAGATTGCTAAAGTGGAAATCGCTGAATCGCTACCAGGAGTGTTAAAGGGGTTCTCCATCATGAGGTTATTTTAGTACGTACCTGACAGACAGTAATGGACATGCTTGGGAAGGATCTGCGCTTGTCTTGGGGCTAAATGGCTATGTTGTTATTCCACTATTACGCTGCTGATTTCTATTTGTGAAATGGCTATTTTCTGTTGAAGTTCCCTTCAGCTACAAGTCCCAAAATTCCTTGCTTGTACATGTGAGGTCACTTTTCTCCCTCCCACACATCAGCCACCCCACTCATTGAAACACACCTGTGATCCTTTCCATGCAATAGACCATTGTTTTCTAACCAGGGTGCCTCCAGCTGTTGCACACCTACAATTCACTGCAGAATGATCTCCCTCCCACCCAGCGGTTGCTCCACCCATTGAAGCAAAGTCAGGCTTCCTCTGAACACCTGACTAGTAATGTTGTGTCTCGGGCCTCACTGCAATCTGGGAAAACCTGAGACCTGAGCATAATTTTGGATGCTGTTAAAAATAAATATCGGGGCAAAGATCACATAAGAATTTCAAGGCCACCATGAAGCACTATATTTAGAAATTCACTAACTTTACAGCACCTGTAGCATAGTCAAATAAAAGAAAAAATCCTGAAATACTCCTTTAAGCATTTTGTAGTGCATCCAATGCCATTTAATAAAAAAATGGTGGAAACATACAGTAACCTTACTTACAGTACCCAGACAGTTCCTATAAGTTATCCACTCACATATACATACAAAATAGCTACAGCAGCTACACAGCACCCCTACATTATCTGCACTGTACCTTCATATATAGAACAAAATGGGGAGGGCAATATCTATAGAAATAGTACCCAGACAATAACCAAACACCCACACAGTACCCACAAACTACCACTTAAATAATCCCAAGAGATGCATACAATACAGATAATGTAGCCACAAATTACACAACATACAACAACCATACAGTATGTACAGCAGCACAATTATGAAGACCAACTACACCTCTGTATATAGGCTTTATGATATAGACTTTATTATATACTGTAGTCTTTATGATATAGACTTTATTATATACTGTAGTCTTTATGATATAGACTTTATGATATAGACTTTATTATATACTGTAGTCTTTATGATATAGACTTTATTATATACTGTAGTCTTTATGATATAGACTTTATGATATAGACTTTATTATATACTGTAGTCTTTATGATATAGACTTTATTATATACTGTAGTCTTTATGATATAGACTTTATGATACAGACTTTTTAAAAACAACATTGTCCCTCCAGAGCAGAGATTACAGGCAGAAGCTGCGGCACGAGACAAGGAGATCCTGGAAAAGGCCAACATGGAACTTCAGAAGAACATTGAGAATGAACATGAAAGCTATAGGATGCACATTA